>NC_056733.1:1595483031-1595565531 GCF_019279795.1 Protopterus annectens
CCAGAAATAACTGTTTTAGGCAACTGTTACATGAAATATGGTACATAGTTATTTCCTACAATCACAGGACATTTGCCATTGTATCATTCTTGGTCAGGACACACCTACCCAAACAGTGACTGTCCCTCACACAGTGGGTCAGGAGGTACCCTCCTTACGTCAGCGCCTTAATCACCCTATTTCCAAGTGCCACTATGCGACTGTGTACAATATATTTTCTCGATAATTCATGTGGGGAGACGTGCATCACGGGCAGGTGTTTGATCCCAGGTAGTAGGTTCTGCATGACTGGCAGGAGGCTGAGCAGTCTCGTGAACCACTACTGCACATACAACTTGTGTCCAGATGTCTACAGGACTGGACATCGTGTTGTGATACCAAGTCTGATGTTTACTCAGGATACTTATCCCATGAGGGATATCCAAAAATTGAACAAGGAAACAACCTTCGATTTTTTTGGACGTACGAACATGTGATGGGGTTTTACATGCAAGGGATACATAGTTTGCAATCTTGACACTGCCTAGGGTGACACTGCCTACTACATATGGGTAGTGGTCACTATGTGTAGATATGGCTGCGCCAAGCTAGTAGCCCGAGTATGGCTGGATTTGGTGGACGTTCAGGAATGGGGGTGGGTTGTGTGTTGTAGAGGGGATGATGGGTATTCAATTATGCATCCAGTTGTGTTGCATTTGGATGTGCCAGTTCCATCCAGACTATTCTGTGTGTATGTGCCACTGACGTTTCTATACATGTGTATCGCACATTTTAATATTCATATGTTTGTGTGATTGTGTTCTACAGTATGGCCTGTCAGGTTGTATTGCAGATGTGTATGCTTGTTCTTTGTGTTTCTTTCTGATTCACCCGCTGCTCCCTCATACACCTCCAGTTCACCTATTGTGCATCCACCACTGTCTCACCTTTGTGGATTATACCATTACCCATCCCCCCCACACACATATTCCTGACACTCCATCCATCCCTTCTTTGGTTGATGGCCATGGCATGGTCAAGGGAACACATTGCATACACTACATATGTCAAGTACCTGTATGGTTGTGAGGACTACCCTGGCATTTTTCACCTTCCACATGCTGTACATCATGCACATAGGTACACGCAAATACTTATCTTTCATGACATGGTGGTTACACCCGGGTAATACCCGTTCAACTTTGACACATCCTGACAAGAACGGCTTGTACCGTATATGGGCGGATTTTGGCTGAATGCTCTGACCATTGGTAGGGTTGCCACCTTTTCATATGGCCAGGATGGGATATATTCTGGACACAAATCAGATTCTACAGGACAACACATACCCACTGTCAGTACTATGGAAAATACTTTTGTTTTATGCCTACATGTTAGCTTATTGTTGTAGCAGTTTATATGCTCCTTCTGTTTCGTTTACTTGCTTATTCTATTTCTTGTAACATGTGGTATGTTACATACGGAAATAACTATTGTATGTGACTATTACATGCGATGTGGGACATAATTATGTCATACGGTCGCAGGATATTTTACATTTATAATGGTTTTGGTATGGACACAACTGCCCAGCTGTGTACTATCCCTCACAATGTGGGACAGGTGGTAACCCTGACCATTGGGCTACACGTAGCTATTGGTGGCGCGCTAACATGATGCGTTTCACTTTCACTTGGTATAACTATCTATACTGCATTAGAATACGGGCACACGATTTTAAATGTCATTTGTTCGAGGGATGGAGACTCGATATTCGCTAACGTGCATTTGTGTTTGCTTCTTAATTTTGTATTCACAAAAACTGTCTTGCATGCTTTGCATACGTTTCAGTATCCACGGACACTGACAGGTGTGATTACTATTGCAGGCAGATTGTAATATTCCAGCATTTTAGGTTGCACATCAACAGCCGACATTTCCACGCCTCCGTGCGGCACTTCGACACGCCCCATGCACTCGCGCTCGTTTCCTATGCACGTGGCTGTGGAGGCAGCGCGCCTTCATTAATATGCATATGGCGCTACTGCGCCATCTACACACTGCACGGTCGGCGCAAGCCTAACACCGGCCTTGCGCCGAGCTTCATGAATCCCGGGGATTGTTTTTAAATGTTTGGTAATAATTTGGAGCATTTCTCCCTGGGCATCCTCTGAAAATGGACTTCTACCCAGTCAGACGTTCCTGGTAATCAAATGTCAATAAACCAATGAATGAATGAATGAATGAATAAATAAATAAGCAAGAGTGAGCATAACATTGAGTGAAAGGTGCTTGCTGTGCTTTTTTGTTAAAACATAATACTTTTTTACTTGAAAGAACCCGTGTTTTAATTAATTTGCATATAAGAAAATGCATTTTTTATATATCAGCTGCTTTAATTTTCAACAACAGGCATTTGGGTCTATATTATAAGCACGAATGTTTACTTACCCGAATACCTAAACGCCGATACATATTCTGTGAACCGCAAATACTCCGAATGCCCTAAACCGCAAAATTCAAAAACTCGAACCATCATAGTTGTCCCATCCTACTACCCGCTACTTACTACCTACACAAACAAACTAAACCAGATACATACACTAACCAGAACCCTACTTCTTACCCTAAACTAAACCCTACTTCTAACCCTACACTAAATCTTGCATATACCACCATGTATGCACTTAACTTAACCCGCACCCTAACCCTAAGGTCCTTAACTATCGCACACTTACCTTAAAAAGCCATACCCAAACAAACTAAATAATCCACACACACATACACTTAAAACCCTACTTCTAACCGTACACTAAATCTAACATACATTACCATCTATGCACTTACCTTAACCCGCACCCTAACCCTAAGGTCCGTAACTATCGTACACTTACCTTATGGAGCTGTACCACAGAAGGGCCAACCATGATGATTCGACATTTCCGATTTTGTGCTTCTGGACGATCAGTGTTTTCGCAGTTCAATGAAGACGTGTCGGCGTTTAGGTATTCGGGCAAGTAAACGTTTGTTCTCTTAATATAGACCCCAGGCATTTTGATATTAATGCTGAAGGCCCAAGACTATACCTATCACTGCCAATGTGAGTGTAATTTCCCCAGTTGAGAGAGACAGAGAAAGAGTCTTATGATGCAATGGGATTTTTTTAATGCATAACATGTGTGAATCCATGTGCCAAGATGACCGTGACACACCAGTTACTACAGACCATAGCAGCTGCAGCCAGAGAGATGGTTATGGTATCTAAGTCAATGACAATCCCAAGGACAGTATCAAAGCTAAAACAACTTACCCAGGATGTTGACATCAAGGTGCATTGTGTTGCTTTTGAGGGATATGCCCACCAGGAGACATTGGACTGAGTTGATTAGGCTAAGACCCAATCAGCCCATTTTAATGAAGGACCATTGACAGCTTTCAATAACAGGACTATGTTAAAGTCAAAAAGGCATTATTAGCCACAGCTGATGTTACCTCTGAAACTCAAACTCAAAAGTTTCATAACTGGATATTTTCTTGTAACAATACAAGTAAGGTCACAACTTTCTCTCCAATGAAAATTTTCCCTGTAACTTCCAATGGGTTGAACCTAAGATTTTTGATAAAATCAAACTATGTCCTCACTTTTAAAACAAATGCTCATATCTTTGAAACCATAGGAGTTACTGCAGAAGTGTAAGTGGAAAACTATTCAGCACAAACTACTTTTATGGTGATAGTATTCTTTAGGTTCTATGTCTTAAACTGGATTTTATAAGTCATAGTAAATACATTAACATTAAGTTTGTAATATCTTGTAAAAAGCTTAAAATATCTTAGCAATCACTCAAGTTACACACAAACCGTTAGCAATATTTTCCTCATCAAGCTGGTAGCTTTCACATGAGGCTGAGCACTTCTGTTTGTGTGACTTGGTTGTTGAGATATTTTTTAAATGCCTGCAGCCATCATTAGGATGTAACTAGAGAAACACCTGGAGATGTTACTAGGCTTTAATGAGTTTGTGCTTAGATCCTGAAGGCCAATATGATAAAAATAAAATATAGAAATTATTAGCATTTGACAAATTTAAAATATCTTCACCTGCTGCTTTAAGTAAGTGGGTACTTCAAATTGACTGTAAGGACTCCGAATGTTTTGTTGCTCTAGTACAAATATTGTTATGCCATGAAACTGTATCAGACTGAGTCTAGACCTGTAGGAAAACTAGTGTCAAATGTTGGTAACAAACAGAAAGTAACAGCTGTAGATGTACACTGTTTTCTATGTGGAAAAAAAGGTTTTACAGCTCACTTTTGTACAAAGTATAGTAATACTATTATACATGTGAAAACTATAACTTCTGAAAAGCGTACTGCTAATGATATTATGCCTATGGAGTATGATAATTTTTCTGCTAGGATGGCTGCTATTGCATTCTGTTACTTCCTACTGCAAAATTAAGTGAACAGAATGTCTTAATGGCAGAGAGCTGGAATGAATACTATACTCAGGCAGTATAGTCACACTTCTAAGTCGGCAAGTTGCAGATTATATGAAAACCCTTACTAACAAAGCAGTTGGAGTAACATGTATTCTTAGAGATAAGAAGCAATGCCCCCTTACTCAGATATGAATATAAACAGTTTTTGGGATGGTGGTTCATCCTGTTGTAGTCATTCTCAATTTAGTATGTGACATGATAACAGGGAAATGTTCCCCCTCTTTAAAGAATTGTGAAGGCAATGGAAAGAAGGTGGTTTATTTGACTGACCTCACTTTTAGTTGGGGAGGGGGGGACCAGCAAGTGAAGAAGCCTGTAAATGTGCTTCTGTCTAACTTAGAAAAAGGTAATCAACCACCAGGCACATTCAGGACTGTGCATGTGTCCAGAAAAGATCAAGGCAAACTGTTAGAAAGCCATATGGTTACAAAAATGCCTAGGGACACAGTGAGGATAAATATTCATTGCTTAAAAATATATGTCAGCATACACGTAAGATTTAGCAGCCTGCAAAAACTGAAGATGTAAAAGGGTGGGGATTACACATCAAGTTATTGTAGCTTAAATGTGCTACAAAGCAGACAAGAGGACGGAAATGTTATTAAAGATTGAAAAGGTTGCAATGCAGACAGTAAAAGTAACTAGCAGACCTAAAGAATAGGATCACTCGGGGGAGGGGCTGTATTCTAATGGAGTGAGTTTATAAAATATGAAAAATGCAAGACTTGTGTTGAATTCTAAATTTTATGTCAAGCTAGAATAGAAAACTCCAGAATTCTAAACAACTGGTAGATATCTGGAAAATAAAATTTAACAATGAAAACAGATTGTACCTGATTTTTTAATGATGACAAAACAGTACTTGTCAGTATTCAAAACCTTTTTCTGTCAGTGTAACAAATAAACCTCAAAGACAAGATTCTAGGTAACAGGAACAAAGTAAATTTGAAGATAAACCCTTTGTAAATGGAGAGCAACTTTGAGAAGAGCAATAAATTGAGAAGATTATGTTTATTCATGTAGTGACAGAGGAAGAGCAATATAGACAAGCCAAGAGGAAAGAGAAAATAGAAAATAGTGTTTACTAAGGGACAAAATAACCTTGAACAGAGCTGTATTGATATCCCTCCTGAGCCATAATACTGGATGTCTAAGTAATAGAAAGATGTTTCTATGCATCAGATGCACAAAGAAGGAGAACAAGAAAAACTAGATAAAACAGAGACATCAAATGACACCAAAGAATACTAGCATTATGAGATGATGTTTCTAGGAGAAGAACTAATGAATGAGACCCCTGTACCTGTGCTGGTACGGAAGATTGTAATGCCTTCTACTTCTCAAAAGGTAGACCTTGAAGAAACTCCAGAGTTAGATTATCCTCAGGAAGGCAATTTAAATTTAAGAAGGTGGAATGGGAAGATGACATTTTGAACAGAGCAGGAGAAAATGTATCTGAAGTTACAAGGAAAGAAACTGAAGAAAATGTTCCTATTTCCTACCAATACTTTGTTACAAAGTGACGTGGTGCACACTGTAGTTAAGCCAACAGTAAGATAATACAGCAAGGTTCTAGATCATCTTACATATTTTGTCTAAAGCATATTAAGGGCAGATAGCTTATGTAGTCAATCTAACATATCTCCCAGAGCAGCAAGCCATAATCAGAATATCAGGATGGAGGGTCAGGCACCTGAGGAAACCAAAAGGAGTTATAGCCTATGTTATTTAGTGGATCAAACCTGAACATTTAAAGTCATAAGAAGTATAGTACAAAAACTACAGACATTCACAATGTTCCTATTAGAAAGAAAGGCATTCAACAAAAATAGGTTGACATGAACGGTACAGAAATTTCAGACAGTATGGATGCATCAGTTGTGCAGAGCAGCATCTGTGCCCATCAACAGTTTGAGTTTTGATGCAAGGTTCAAAGCATTAACCCTGGCCTACATCAAAACTAAAACTGTTGATGGGTAAAAAGGAAATGTGTATAAGGTGTGCAAGTAAAACCCAAAATGATACTGGAGCGAGTATAATAAAAATTAGTTCTAATGGGCAACATAAAAGAATTTCACAGTTTTTTTAACAGCATAGTGCAGTAAATGTATTGACAAATGTAGGCATATGAAGACAGCAGACCCTGGAAGTAAAGTAATTTAGACAGAACTTGTAGGGATGCTAGTAAAGATTATCCCGATGTTATGCACATCAACAAGTGTGATGGGGAAAAAGTAGTTTGTAGTTTAAAATGCAGAAGGTATCATTCTCTGTGGAAGAAGGGTATGTGATGCTAATAAAGGAACTAGATGTTTTGTGCACCCGGAGTCATTAAAACTGAAATGGGAAATTATGATATTGAGAAGATAGCTGTTTAGCTGTGTACATTTGAAAGATTTCAGTACTCAGGAAATACTTGACATTTTTACAAAGAACCAGTGAAGACTTAAGTTACAAGGTGGAAGGACAGATCTGTTATATCAAGTTAAAGACAATTTAATTACAAAACAAAGGGTGTAGAATAGGAACACAAATGCCAGGGAGCTTAAAACTGGAGACCAGGTGTTAGTTTTGGTTCCCTCAGCAGAAAACATTTTTAGCTAAATGAGTCCATTTGAAATAACAGAAAAACTGAAAGAGATAAACTACAGAGACAGAGATTAGAGGAGGAAAATGTTAGAACAGATATACAATATCAAGTTTCTAAAACTGTTGAAGAGAGAACAAACCTTTGTAGTTAGCTTAGGAGAAGAGGTTAGTGAACCTGATGATGTAGAAAAACAAAATCAAAGAGCTAATAAATTATGTTGATGGTGGCTGGGGTGGGGGTTCACAAAATAAGGAGAAGATAGCATTTTGGATGCAGGCCCTTAAACAGAACAACAGCAGCCATACATAATATTATATTTACAAAGCAGCAAAAAGTATTTTTTGAACTAAGCCAACACTGGAATGAAGAGAGGGGATTTTACCAGTAGGGATGACTGCAAGTAGCAGCACAGAAAGTAGACAAGAGGGACTAGAATTTACTGGAGGAAATTGGCAAAGGAACCAAGGTATTAGGAGTGAATAACTAGAGAGGGGAAAGTCACAGAGGGGGTGAGGCTGAGCAGAAGTTTGGACTACATTTTGGAAACTGCTTTTCCTACCAGGGATTGATAGAGTACAGGCAAAAAGAAAGGAATATGTGAATGCTAAATGAAATACCATCTTTGGTTGAATTTACAGATGAGTCCAGAAGAGAAACTGCAGTTAGAAAAGGATAAGTAATAGGACATATAAAATAATGCAAGATAGTTATAAAAAACAATTAGAAAAAGTTAGAAAAGACCGAGAAATTAGAATGAAATGGTGATATACAAAGGAACAGTGGGAGAATATGTATATGGCTCCCAAGTTTGCAATAAAATCTAGAATGTTTAGGATATTTAAATGGAAGTTTTTGCATTGGTATTGTTATACCCCAATTAGACTTCAAAGAATGTTTTCACACTTCAAAGAATGTTTTCACAGGTAGAAAGTATTATTGGAAGAGTAATGGGAAACAGCCAGAAACTTGGAAACATGTTTTTTGGGAATGTCATAAGTTGGTAAATTTAAAAAAATCCCAACAGGGTATGTTGTCAGAAATGTGGGAGGAACAAATTATTGTAATTAAAGAAATCATTCTTTCAAATTGAGGTATAGAAACTGAATTACATAAACATAGTATGGCCCTAATGATTGCCGCCTCACAGCAAGAGGTTCTCCAGTTCGATTCTCGGCTAGGGTGCCTTCTGTGCAGAGTCTGCATGTCCTCCCTGTGGTCGTGTGGGTTTCCTTCGGGTGCTCCGGTTTCCTCCTACATCCCAAAGACATGCAGTAGGTGGATTGGCCACTCTAAATTGGCCCTAGGTGTGAGTGTGTGCGTGTGTGTGCCTTCTGTGGAAGGTTGGGCGCCAGGCTGGCAACTCGTCACTGTAAAACTCCACTGCCAATCATGAGCGGACAGATGATCCACTGTGGTGACCCCTAACCGGGAAAAGCCAAAAGAAGAAGAAGGAGTATGGCCCTAATGAGTTTAATGTTGCAGAATAACAAAAACAAACAAACAAAAAAAAACAATTACTAGTAATCAGAAATTAAAATCTAAAGCAACTGTGATGGAATTATTGAATACTGAAAAACAGATAAAAGAAGTGGGGTGAAATCTTTAGAAAAGTGAAGAAGCAAATTGCATAGAAGTAGATGGAATCTGTGGAGCAATACATGCGGATTAATGTTCAGTAGGAGGAGTGAAGTTTCAGAGAAGGCAGAACTTGAGTAATCTATGTAATATTAAACTGAATAATAATGTTTAGAAAGAAACCACGTCAGCTTAATGCATAAAAAAGAAAACATTTGTAATGGTTTGTTTTCACTTTTATAACTATATGTGTCCCCATAACACTACTCAATGTGAGAAGTTAATAAAGATGTTTAAAAAAAATAAATGCAGTTTGCAATTTATTTTTTGTGTATTTGCAAAATGGCAACAAATCACAATCCAAAACTATACGACTGGGATTTAGAAAATGTAGCCACTCTGCAGTAATTTTGCACAAGAGGACACTTGAAGGGTGTGTGCATCTGAGAGACATACAAGCCACAAGTCATGCATGACAAGCAGCACAGCTTGCCACTTTATGTGCTAATGGTCATATAATCAGATTACAATGAGAAACATTAAAATGAGCTATGCCTATATGCAAATAAACCAAGTCAATATGACGGAGCATTTTAGAAATGTATAAACTGCATGATGCAGAGCTCAAACACCAATGTTAATTAGCACAGTTAAAGCCTTATGTTCATCCTACCAAACTGTGGAAAAATTTAGGGGTCACTGCAGCATTAATTAATGTGTGTATGAAAGAAGTTCTTAATGCTGCTACAAGTCATGGTGGTGCATGTCATCACCTTTGGAGGTATCATGTCATTCACCATGCTTAATACGCCATGGACTGCATGACACCAACACTGTGGACCAATGTGGTGTGGATAGGGACACTATTGCAAGACCTTGTGGACATGCATCAACCTCATCTGCAGGCCTGTGAGAATCGTGGAGTACCTATCCCAGTGGATACTTAGGTAGGTATGGCTTTGCATATGCTAACTACAGCGAACCTCTCAATGACCAACAATGGATACAGTAGAGGTATCTCAGGCATCTGCCTTAATCAGGTTCTTTATGCCATGCTGCAGCATATGGGAGGGCATCTATGGTTTCCACATACCACAGAGAAGACATGTAACTCCATGCAGGACTTCTATGATGTAGCCTGTTTCCTTGAATTACTGGGAGATATTGACTGCATCCACGTTAAAATAAAGGCCCTACATGGGGAACTGCAAAGAAGGTATATGAACTTTAAATGGTATCATTTCATTAACTGCCAGGCAGAAAGCACAGGATATTATCTATAATCTGTCAGCAGACCACCAGGCAGTTATCATGATCACCACATGTGGCGCATCTGTGACCTATACCGATGGTTTGTGAGGGGGAATCCCCCCACCCTTGTGACATCTTATTGGCAATGCTGAGTATGTCCTGGAACCCTGGCTGATGACACCTATCAAAAATGCAGAGAATGAAGCAGACCAGAGATGCAGCTATACTTTAGAGAAAGTAAGAGTCAGTGTGGAACATGTTTGGGCTGTTGAAGGCACAATTTCACTGTTTGAACTCATCTGGTGGTGCCCTGAAACATGATCCTGGCAATTTGTTCAGAATTATTTTCTTTATGTGAAACATTACACAGTATCATACACAGGAGGAAGTTACACCAGAGGGTAATTTGCATGAGGATCAGTGCCCATTATTTAGGCAGAAGAGGCTGAACCAAAAGTGGTGTAAGTGGAGGAGTCAGCACTGGGGATGAACATGCTAGAAGGTGGTAGGCAGAGTTTGCAATGGCAAAGAAGCAGCGGTATGCACATAGCTTTAGCCCATAGTAAAACATATACTGTACAGCAAAAGGGATGCATGCAAACCCAACACCAGGCTGTACTTACATATGAATCAGCCACAGGCAACCCAAGTAACAATGTACAGGACACAGGACACAATTATCATCATTTGCAAATGTGGGAGAGGGTCCACAAGTGGGAATGTCTTTCACAGGAAAATGTGTAAGTACTGAAAATAATGAAAAGTAAGACTTCAGGTGTGCATAAATGCTGAGGGAGGGGGATTAACATAAAAGGCTTTCTGAAGGTCCAGTGCCACTGGATGTCAGTATATGTGAAGTATTGAGGACTGTGTTAGTGCTGTGACTGTGTTCCTGTTGGGACTCAGCCTCAGCAAAAGTTACAGCATTGTAACATAATCTACAGGAAAGGTCCAAAGCATGCATGGTAGAGGGTAGGGCATCACCTGCATGCACATGCCAACAAGATCTCCCTCTACCAGGAGTTGCAAAGGTCATACCAGTGCACTGGTTAGATGTTGGCATGCTCTATGACTGTGAGCAATATCTATTGCTAGATGTGCTACTGCAGTAACTGCCATGACCCTTGGGACATCCTCTCATGGTCATAATCAGCTCTATGACAAATGTAGTCATGGAAATGCTAGTGCTGTGTGACTGTGATCTAGGCTGTCCATGGCCATGATGGCCTCAGTTTGTGGAAGTAGAAGTGGTTCAGCTTCATGGACACTGCCTGATGAATGGCAGGTGAGCATGAGAGGACATGGCATGTGCTAATATGTGATTCATTTTCTCAGAACTATCATTAATAAGAGACAAACACTCCTGTGAGGGGTCTGCACATTCTGCATTAGCTGTTCTAACTCTCGAATGGCTGTGGTGGTATTAACCTATGATTCCATGATGGCCCTGCACATATGTTGAGTGATGGCTACTGCTAGAGCAACTTCAGGGGAGTGTGGTAACCATGTCTCCAACAAGTATCAGTTTTTCTACTCCAGTGTATACCCCCAAGGGGCTTGTGGCAGAGTCTGACAGCTGTCCTGTGGGGAGTATCACACTTCCCTGACTGCTAGTGTTCCCAGTAACCAGTCCTCATTGTGTTGTGTGTGTTTCAAGCATGTCTGCAGGCACAGAGGCTGTGTCAATGGTCTGAATAGGGGATGCAGTGGTCACACCCCCCCCCCACCAAGTATAACACACAGCAGGAGGTACTTGGAGCACACGTGAAGACACTAAGGACAACCTTGTAGTAGGATATTGTTGCAAGTCATTATGTACCTGGTGTATAGCTTCTAATGTAATTTGGAGTCTACATGTCCTCCTTTGTTCACATGGATTTCTTCTGGCTGTTCCAGTTTCCTTCCACATTCCAAAGACATGCAGCAGGTGGACTGGACACTTTAAATTGGCCATAGGAGTGAGTGTGCATGTGAGTGTGTGGTGTGGAAGAACTACCATGGCAGGGCTAGCCACCTGGTGGTGTAAACCTTGGATCTAGATTATTGTCACTGCCAAAGTGACACCCCAACCCCATGTGTAAAAATGTGAAAAAGGGGTTGTGGATGGATGGATGGATGGATGGATGAATGTATAGCTTCTAATCAGAGTACATGTGCTAGTCTTTTTAACGTTGACAGGAACCACTCATGTCACTGTGGTGAGTGGAAATCTTATGACTTCTAGGATATGGAAGAAATTTTATCAGTAGTGTTATGGGCTTGGCATTATATAAAGTACCTGGATCAACATGTATGACTCTCAGACATTCCACCACCATGGTGTATGGACAAGTGGGAAGAAAATCTGATAGTTTCCCATTAGGCTTAACATTCCATCAGCACAATTGCCTTAGCCTTATAGTACGAGTCTCTTCTTCCCCCTTTCAACAACTCATAAAAGTAATGTCAGAACTAGTTTATTATGCTTTTAAGTAATACAACAGCTAACTGTAGCTGTACTTGAAAATGTGAAACTGAAGGAGTAGCATTTACCTTATAGAAACTGGAATCTAGTGCTGCTAAACAATCAGGTAGTAGAATCATCTGTGTTGGTGTTTCATCTTGCTGCTCTTCAGTTTCTTCCTTACCACAGTGAGGCTCACTGCTTTCCCTTGCACTTGCATTATGAACATTTAGGTGAGTAGGCATGCTGATTATGCAAATGCGACCTCAACTAATTACTGCCTCTAATCTCTGACTTTGTACATTGTGCTTACTTGCCAAACTTCACTATCAGTTCTGCACAGCATGTGCATGTGCCTAGGCACTTGTGGGCAGCACTGCACCTGCACATTTCATCCTATGCCTCTAGGGAGTTGTATATATAATTCCATATCTTACCTAATGGAAATTAAGTCACTATACTGTATGTTGTGTTCAAGTCTTATAAACTGAGACAGCTCTGACATGTTTCTCACCTTACAATCAAATGTACAAGTACAAGAGTTTAGGGTTGGTGTAATGGTTAAGGTGTTTACCTTACAGACACAAAGTACAGGGTTTGATTCTTGCCTTTGGAAGTGAAATTGGATAGGCTTAAAATGGCCTACTTATGAATGTATGAACTGGAATACAGTACATAAATTTGACAGTCATGCCATGAGTCATGCAAATGAGTTACTCTTCTTTGTTGGCAAACTGAAGTATGGGTGCAGCTATGAGACACCAGCCATATTTCTCTTCTAATATTGTGAGAAAGGCATAACTACAAAGGTATGGAAATGCACCTAGCAAGGCTAAGCAGTGATTTATGAGGGAAATAAAACTACTTCTCTACCTTCTCCACTGTGACCACAGCCCAACATCTACTGCAGGAGTATGAGGTCCTTCAATATAAAATTGACGCCTGGAATGCTGTAGCAAAGACTGTAACAGGTGCATTCTCCACACTGGTAAGCAATGCTGCCATTAGTATAGCACTGGTGTTTCAACAAGTAGCACACTCACCTTTGGAACTGAAAGATCAAAAGGCTAAGGGGTTCTATTCCCACTCCAGGTGATTGGAGTACTTTTCAAATTGCTGACACTGCAGTGCAATATGAGGGGGTATTGTATCCCGGAGTGTGCCATCCTTCAGAAGTGACATTAAACCATGGCTCTATCTGCTTGAATTGGCTGTAGCTCAGGTGGATGTAAAAGATCCCATGACACTTGGCAAAAAGAGTAGAGGTCCTTTATTTATATAAAAAAGAACTCTTATTTACAACATATTTCATATTTACAAATGTTTACAAATGTGCAAATATATAGCTATACAAGCATATTTACACATATTCATAATTTTCCTTACAATCATTCTACATTTTCATCTGTATTAGACCCCCACTCCTTTTTCCATGACTACCATCTGATTTTATTTAATATTGTTGCTAAACTCCATTTCCCATTAAAAATAATTTCATTTATTCTTTTCCAAACAACCCATATGACATAAAATAACTTTTTATTTATTATTTTAACATATTCTTTACTTCTATTTTTATAATATCCATATTTAATCATATCCATGTTTATTTTAGCCACTTCTTTTATACCTGTGAAAAAGTCTTCTTTACATAGTTTCCCCATAACTTTTAACTCCTTTACATTTTAAAAACACATATTTAGTAGTTTCTTCTTGACAGTGTAAACATATTCTACCACTTTTCTTTTTATATGGCATATTTAATTTTACTGGTAGTTTATCAATTACCAGTCTTTACAAAAAAACTCAATATTCTGATTTTTATTACACCATTTGCTTCTTATTTTTATAGTTTTGTTTTTTCATCTGCTAGATTTTACCATGGTTTAACATACTTTTCTTTCTCTTTTATATCATCAATTTTTATTTTCCACAAAATTATTTTTTTTCTTGGTAACATTTATTTCTTCATTTATGCACTCCTTTTCTCTGTTAATGTTTGTTACAATTCCCCCAAATTTATCATACTTACACTTATACACTTTACTACTAATTTCTCATCTTTTCATTTATCCACTTTAGCACTTTGTACAAATTTAGCAAAGCAGCATGTACCACTGGGTTAATTAACCCAAAACCCTCCTTCCTCTTTGTTTACATGCAAAACTCCTCTTTTTACTGGGTTTAATCCATAACCCCTGTATAAACAAAAAAATGAAAATAAAACAAAAACCCAAGAAGGGTAGACACTAAGAAAAAATGAAACCAAACAATTACGGACTGTGCCGAGTGCCGCTTAATATACTGGAGCTTGTTGCTTAGCTTTTAATTAAACAGCACTCGGCACAGTCCGTAATTGTTTGGTTTCATTTATAAACAAAAAATTATCTGCAAAAATTCCTTTTCAAATACTATTGGCAACATAAAATACGTGCTAAATATGCTATTTTTCCCACCAGTGCTGAATTTATCAAATAAACTTTTCTTTTCTGTATGATAATTTATATATTCTCCAGAAAAGATGGTTTTGTTTTATTTGTTCTGTTTTTATCATTGAATTCTACTTACATCTTTCTTCCCAAATGTTATACCTAACACATAAATTGTATTTATTGTAAAACATATATCCTATGTCACCTAAAACTTTACTTTTTTCTTTATTTAAAGCCATCCCTATCACCTCTAGATACTCATTTGTGCAAATTATTACTTATTTTATACAAACTTTGTTTTTACAATTACTATAATGTCATCTACGTATGTTAACAGGACTGAAATTCTTAACCCTTTAGGTGTTATATACCTCGCCTCCTTCATTTTGAAATTTATTTCACATATTATCACATTCATAACCTAGCCTAAATAAGCATAATCCTGTATCATGCTCTGTCAGCCATACACTATTACCGCTATCCTCCTATGCAATATCCTCTTCTATCCCTCCTATATTATTTTATAACTTAATTCAGTACATCTCTTGAACTCTTTACAAGCCTATACAATAATAAAATCTCCCTTCCTATATAATTTTATAACTAACTTCATTGCATATTTTGAACTCCTTGCAAACCTTTCTTTACTCAAATGAAAGAACACTAAATTTCTTTACAATAATGTTTCCCTTCTGCAGTATCAATCCATTTACTTCTGCAAGATTTTACAGCTGGAACAGACTTATAATTGTTAACGTAAATACTTCACTGTATATACCTGTCTTCTAATTGTTTGTTGTTTCATGAGAAATGTTAACTGTTGTTTTTCTGAGAACTGAAATTAACTTGTTAATATAAAGGTACTGTGGTGGAGATTTTCTCCTTGCACCTCCGCTGAAAATGGGATCTGGCCAGTTGGGCTTTGCCAGCCAACAAAGACAAATAAATAAATAAATAAACTAATGCAAAGAGTATACAACTCATTGGCCATCCCTGTCTTATACCACTCTTTATATGCACCTCTTGGTTAACCAGCCATTTATGAGTATTTTTACTTTATTATTACTATATTCTGACACATACATAATTTCCTAACTTTCTAACTTATATTCCTTCATTATTATCCATAAGATTTCATGTCCAATTGCATCGAATGACTTATTAAAATATCCTATCATGATTTTTGCTTCTTCCTTTCTATTTATATCACCCACAATTTCTCTATCATTAATAATTCTTGACAACTCTTCCCCTTTATACTATATATATATATATATATATATATATATATATATATATATATATATATATACTATCTTCCATAATATTTTCCATTTTAGTTTCAAATCTGTTTTGTATTATTCTCATAAAGATTGTATAATCATTATTCTTCAATATTATTGGTCTCTAGTTTTTTAATTGTCTTTTATCTTTCTTCTTCCATATGAATTTAAGTATTCCACTAAATAATTATTTTTACATAAAACCTTCATTTAAGCATTCAATCAAAATCTTTGTTAAAATATTTTTTGCTAATCCATTCAATTTTTATGCATTTCATACTCTATTCCATCCATGCAACCAAATCTATATTTACTTGTCCTAATACTTTTTCTAGTTCATATAAAGAAATTTCCTTTTCCAACAACTTATTCTATTTTTCTGTTAGCTTTTTTACTTTCCATATTGTTTCGCTACTTTCCTTTTTAAACATTTCTTGTACATCTTGTACTAACCTATTCATAATCTTTCTATTTCTCATTTTATATTTTTTATTTCTTTCATTACATTATTATTTATTGACTAATCTGCTTAAGTAACTTGATGCTTCTCTTTTTTTCCCTCTAGAATATCATTGCTTAAATAAATATTTTGTATTTTTCTTGATTTCTTCCATATAATTATTTTTCCTTGTCAAAATACTTCCTATCATTATGTTCTAAATCTTCCAATGCATTATTATATGTTCTTTTATAAACTCTTTTTATATTTTTCCTCAAATATCAACCATCATTCAGAATAATTTTTATAAAATGTTCCCATAGTGATATAATATTTCCATAACTGTACTACTAATCTCGTTCTTTTTTCATTCCATGCTTTCTCGTTTGTCCTTTTTATTCCTTTGCCTTTATATATATATATATATATATATATATATATATATATATGTATGTATATATTCTATGTTTTCCATTATCTCTAGCCATATTGCAAGATGATCAAAAAATCCTGTTTCAGCTATCTCCCTTTCTATAACTAAACCTTCTGATGCTATAAAATAATGCTAGTTCTATACATACCCCTTTTGTAAGTCCATGAATTTTTGTCCCAAAGTTTTAACTTACCACATCTTATGACTTCTAACATTTTTCTTATATCATTTCCTTTTTTTTGCTTCCCTCTTAAATAACATTTAACATTTCCCATTATTATAATATTCATATTTATTATTCCATAATCTAAAATCTGATGAATACGTTTTCTTTTTGTTTATAATTTGTATAAGTATATAATGTTATAATTCTATATACTTGCTCTTTCCATTTTAACTCTACAATGGTTAATCTTCCAATTTTGCTAAAGTTACATCTAATATCTTTACTGTATTTCTACAGAATATGGGTATTCCAGAACATCTCTCATTTCCCAAATACCAGATTAGCTTTCCGCCCCATAGTTTCTGTTTGTAATATTTCTTCCTTTATTAAAAATATTGTGAATTCTAATAGAATTAGATCTACAACAAATGTATTACATGACTCCAAAATCCTTATTCTTCACATAGTAGTCAGTACTATTAATATTTACAGAAAGCACTCTAAAGTTTTTATTTCCTCTTTTCTTAGATTCATAGGTTCACAGTTAATTGCCAGACAAGCTACTTTATTGGGTCATTCTAAGCCTAACCAATTTCCCTCACAAAGGTGAGAATCAAACACTGTACTTTGGGTCTGTGAGTCAGACACCTTAACCATTAAACCAATTGCCAGCCATTAGCTATATGTGTTATTTTTCATCCATTTCCTTTCTTTTTTTTCTTATGTACCTGTCCAATAATTTTTTTTATTTCTGTCTTTTATTATTTACCAATAGAATTCTTTTTTTCCTTTTACTATCTCCCAATTTATGTCTTCTTTATCACTTATTTCAGAGCCTTTTTCTATGTCTTAAAATTTCTTCTCTTTGCTCATTTTCTTCCCTTTCTTTTCCTTTTTCCTTACTGTTATTTAAATTTTCTACAATCCATCCATAAATGTCCAGTTTTGTTACACTTATAACATTTCAATTTATATTTGTTTGCATCATGTCTATTTCTCCACAAATATAACATTTTGTTTATCACAGTTACATATCAAATGTCCTTTTTTTACACACTCACACACACACACACACACACACACACACACACACACACACACACACACACACACACACACACACACACACACACACACACACAATGCTTTGGGTTAGCTCTAATATTTTATAACACCCCTAGTATCATGCTCGGTATATGTATATATTTTTTCTCTTTCTATTTGTAACACAATATTACAGTCTGTTTAGCCAGTCCATAAATCCCTTTTTTGTCATAAACTTTTGCAGTATCCAGGACTTCTTTACATTAAGTTTTCAAATGTCCTTTTAAAGTATCTCTTTCTTTCTTTCTTTCTTTCTTTCTTTCTTTCTTTCTTTCTTTCTTTCTTTCTTTCTTTCTTTTTCTCTGTTTGAAATTGTACATGAATTTTCTTTTTTGTTTGCTTGCTAAATGCTTTTATCACATAAACATTCCATGAGTTACAGTCTCATGTTCTCAAAGAAATTTTTCTATTGAAAAAACAATCTCAAATATAATGTCACAAAATGTCTCTTTGTTAATAAGAATAAATGCTCTTACCTCATGTGCTTTTACACCCAAAGAAGATATTCCCCAGGATTTAATAAAATCCATGTAGGCACCTTGTAGAGCCTACATGGACTGCATCCATGTACATGGCCATGGTCCCCCCACGGCAGCATGCCATGTATATTAATAATGGCATGCTGCCAAGGGAGAACATAGGAACAGGGATATTGTATCAGTGTAGGAAGAAGTGTAGAGGCTACTCATGGTTGTGGATGCATACAGGATGAGGGTCCCTGTACTGCTCCCTGCTACTGTTGAAATGCTGTGAATTGGTTCAAATATATAATATTTTATTTAAATTTTTTTCCTTTTTTGCATACGTGCACGGCATGGCATGGCGCACAGCAATGCCAAGTTGTGCTCACATATAGACAGCTGACACCTGACAGACATCTAAAAATAGAAACTGGATGTCATTAATTATCATAATTATGCATTTTTCTTATTTTAATTTTTTTTTTTGTTTTTTTTCTGTTTTTTTTTTTAAATCATGGTTTGTGCAGCACAGTGCTGCAGAGCCAAGTGGCCCTCATACATACATAGCTGACAGTTGCTAGACATCTAAAACTAGAAACCAGATGTAATTAATTATTTATGTCTGGGTGTATTTAAGCACGTTTCTGAGGCATGCCATAGTGCTTAGCAATGCTAAAAGGTAGCCCAGTAGTATATGTGAATGTATATTAGTTTTCATAATATCCAATGGGTAGAAATACAGCCTTATGCTTAGTAGGTCCTGGGTTCAAGTCTTTAGCGGTGATAAGATGTCTGTAATTTAATTTATTATATATGATTTAATTTTAAAAACAAATTTGTGAATTATGTCACTGCTGTGCTAAGCTGAGCACTGCATAAACATGCTAACAGCTACTGCTGTTTGCACAGTGCTAAGCTTAGCTAAAACCTCAGTTGTGTGAGTTTTCACACTGCTTAGCTCTGCTTAGCTGGTTTGAGTGACACTAAGTGACACAGAGCTTTTTTGAATGTTGCTCAATGACATGTAAGGATGGGGAAACAGCCTGTATTAGGTGCAATAGGTGGGAATTCAGCAACAGCCTTTGGAGTCTAAACAACTGGTGATATGGCACGTGGTGCTGGTGAAGGTGCATGATTTTGGGTGCAGAGATGGGGTGTTCAGAAGTCCAGGGTCTATGTTGGGCTCCTGGTAAAAAAAAAAATCATGAACCCAGGGTGCTGCATGGTGGTTTTCAGGGCTCGGAGTGTAAGGCAGAGGCCTGGGACTGGTTGGACAGGGAACTCACCAGTGATACTAGTATCCCCCACACAGGTGAGCAATGTTGTCACCATTATGACAACCTGATGAGGAGAAAGAGGGGAACGTTGGACACCTGTGTCCAAGAAGCTAGAGCTGGAAATGCCCCACAAATATGTAAGTATGTTTCCTCTTTTCTACTGTTATGCAAGCTGAATGTCTGCAAAACTGGTATGCATAATGGTGTGCTTCTTTCCCAACAGCTGCAGCTGAAAGGGCTTGCAATGTAGAGTCTCATGCCAGGTGCCTAGCCAGGTTGCACTGTGAGTGTGGTATGTATGGATTTATTATGCTAACTGTACTGCAATAAGCAAGAAATATTAAAGCATTTACTGCAATAAAGTATACACAATAAAAACTGTAGTGCAATAAATAGGCAAGTGAAACTGTAGTGCAATAAATGGGCAATTAGAGCTGTGGTGCAATAAATGAACAATAACAACTGTATTGCAATAAGCAATATCAATAACAGTAAGCAGAATGGTGTACAGCAGGATTGTGTTGTCATAACCATTGCAGTAGAGCTGTATGCATTGCTTGTGTATGGTAAGTTTGCTGCAGTCAAGTGTAACACTGTAATAGCTGTAGAATGCAAAACTAATAGCCTGCAAACTGTATCGTTTAACTCATAGTATGGTCCAAGGTGGTCTTCAGGCCAATATCAGTCACATAATGCTCTCTGTTCCTCCTGCTTCAGGTAGTAAAGGTATATGAGTGAGGTAGTCCACTCTATGGGCACATATTGTGTGGACTTCACAGACATTTATCAGCAATATCAATAAAGTGTTAAGCAGCATTGTTGATTCATACAGAAATCTGTTTTAATAAATGCAGTATGGCTGTCCATGCATGTGTGTTCTACTGTCACTGCAGTCATGTATAACACTGTAATAGTTCTATAATGTAAAACAAATTCAGTCACATAATACTCTCTTTTTCTCCCACTCCAAGAACAGAAGGTATATGGATGAGATAGATCATGTTATGAACAGATATAATTTTGGTTACATTTCACAGACAGCAACACCAATAAAGTATTAAACAACGTTGTTGATTCCTAAAGAAATCTGTTTCAATAAATGCAGTATGGCTGCTGTATGCCATGCATGTGTGTTGTACTGTCACTGCAGTCAGGTACAGCATTGTAATATATAAAAAAACTTTACTGACAGACACTATATAATAAAAAATAATAATAAAATAAAGGAAAAAGTAATTTTACATTTTCCTAATAGTCAATTTATCTTTCACTGACTGTATCAATAAGAATTGCAACAACGACACTTTATTCTCAGCCCTCTTCATTGATCTTTCAAAAGCCTTTGATATGGTTAACCACCACTTACTCATTAATATACTCAAAAATCTGTCTCTAGACACATTGGCTATTCAATGGTTCCAATCATACTTAGACAACAGACAGCAGGCTGTCCTATGGGAGAACAACTTATCCTCCCACCTCCCAGGTGCCCTTGGTGTCTCTCAAGACTCCATATTAGGCCCTCCCCTATTCTCTATTTTTATAAATGACCTATATTCTGTTATACCTCAAGCTACTTGTATCCAATATGTGGATGATTCCACGTTAATATGTTCTGCCACCT
Source organism: Protopterus annectens (assembly GCF_019279795.1). Lineage (NCBI taxonomy): Eukaryota > Metazoa > Chordata > Ceratodontiformes > Protopteridae > Protopterus > Protopterus annectens. The sequence continues at coordinate 1,595,504,590 of NC_056733.1, forward strand.
CACCATCTGACCTACAGTCCCTAACCCAAAATGTGTTTAACACAGTTGAAAAATGGCTTCTACATCAATGCCTCATTCTGAATCCCAAAAAAACAAAACTGCCATTATTTACCCCCACCCGTAGGGCCTCCCCACTTAATTTTACTGTCACATCTAGCAATAGTACTATTATATCTCCTGATTGTACTACTAAACTTCTTGGGGTTCTAATCAACAACAACCTTACCTTTGAGCCCCATATTAATAGTACTATAAAAACAGTCAACAAAAAATTAGGATCCCTATACAGGATTAAATCCTTTTTGACTTCACTAGCCAGGACCACCATAGCTCATACCCACTTAATCTCTACTCTTCTCTATGCCTCGCCTATATATACGAAACTATGTAAAAACAACATCAACAAGCTAGCAATCTCCTACAATAATATTGCCAGATTTGCAACTGGGTCTGCCTGGGTCTGTTTTCATAATATCCAATGGGTAGAAATACAGCCTTATGCTTAATAGGTCCTGGGTTCAAGTCTTTAGCGGTGATAAGATGTCTGTAATTTAATTTATTATATATGATTTAATTTTAAAAACAAATTTGTGAATTATGTCACTGCTGTGCTAAGCTGAGCACTGCATAAACATGCTAACAGCTACTGCTGTTTGCACAGTGCTAAGCTTAGCTAAAACCTCAGTTGTGTGAGTTTTCACACTGCTTAGCTCTGCTTAGCTGGTTTGAGTGACACTAAGTGACACAGAGCTTTTTTGAATGTTGCTCAATGACATGTAAGGATGGGGAAACAGCCTGTATTAGGTGCAATAGGTGGGAATTCAGCAATAGTCTTTGGAGTCTAAACAACTGGTGATATGGCAAGTGGTGCTGGTGAAGGTGCATGATTTTGGGTGCAGAGATGGGGTGTTCAGAAGTCCAGGGTCTATGTTGGGCTCCTGGTAAAAAAAAAATCATGAACCCAGGGTGCTGCATGGTGGTTTTCAGGGCTCAGAGTGTAAGGCAGAGGCCTGGGACTGGTTGGACAGGGAACTTACCAGTGATACTAGTATCCCCCACACAGGTGAGCAATGTTGTCACCATTATGACAACCTGATGAGGAGAAAGAGGGGAACGTTGGACACCTGTGTCCAAGAAGCTAGAGCTGGAAATGCCCCACAAATATGTAAGTATGTTTCCTCTGTTCTACTGATATGCAAGCTGAATGTCTGCAAAACTGGTATGCATAATGGTGTGCTTCTTTTGTATCCAATATGTGGATGATTCCACATTAATATGTTCTGCCACCTCACCATCTGACCTACAGTCCCTAACCCAAAATGTGTTTAACACAGTTGAAAAATGGCTTCTACATAAATGCCTCATTCTGAATCCCAAAAAAACAAAACTACTATTATTTACCCCCACCCGTAGGGCCTCCCCACTTAATTTTACTGTCACATCTAGCAATAGTACTATTATATCTCCTGATTGTACTACTACACTTCTTGGGGTTCTAATCAACAACAACCTTACCTTTGAGCCCCATATTAATAGTACTATAAAAACAGTCAACAAAAAATTAGGATCCCTATACAGGATTAAATCCTTTTTGACTCCACTAGCCAGGACCACCATAGCTCATACCCACTTAATCTTCACCCTTCTCTATGCCTCGCCTATATATACGAAACTATGTAAAAACAACATCAACAAGCTAGCAATCTCCTACAATAATATTGCCAGATTTGCAACTGGGTCTGCCTTTAGAGCCCATCATTGTGATAATCTAAAACAGCTAGGATGGCTAGAACTGCCAAATATAATACTATTTAACCAGTTAACAGTTGCCCACAAGATCCTGTACCAACCTACTAAGACACCAATACTTACTAAACTAATCACCCCTATAACAGCCTCAAGACCCTACGCTCATCAAATAAACTACTTGTACAAATAGGTAAAGCTAACAATTTGGCTGGTGACTCCTTGTTTGCCAATACAGTGGGCAAAACCTGGAACTCCCTCCCAGAATACCTAACCACCATTACCTCTACAACATTATTTAAAAGCAAATTGAAGCCATATCTTAAATCACAGTGGCTATACCCTAGTTCTAACCCTAAATACCTCAATTTTCTCAGACTACTAATCACCATACCTGTATAAACTAGTTACTTTTCTGTTAACTACTAAGACAGTGTATAAGCTACCTGCTTTTTCTGTTAAATTAAAAGAGAGTATTCTCTCATATATAATTTTTATTAGCTAAATATTCAAATGGCTAACCATAGCAGAAATGTACCATGATTCTGTTTACAGAAGTGCAACAAAAAGTAATGAAAATGATGATTATCTGTAAATTTAGGTGCATTTGTAAATGTCACATATTATAAATTACAGTGTGTTTTTTGTTTGTTGGAGCTTTTCTTCCTGGGCCTCCACTGAAAATGGACATATATCCAGTTGAACTACCCCGGTCAACAAATGTAAAATAAAAAAATAAATAAATAAACTTTCTTTAGTTCAAAAAGCATGTGATATTTATTGCATCATTTAATCCTGGCTTTTTGTCTGCCCTCAACTTTATTTGCCAAGAAGTCTCTCTCTGTTCTATCTTTTTAAAGTCTCCTCCCCTGGGATCTGCTTTAACCACCTCCAAAACTGAAAATAAAAACTTATTAAATTTGTTACAGACAACTGAATGCTTATACAGGGCATTATTCTTATCCTTAATTTTGATACTATACATGTGTTCTCTCATTCTTTCCATCATGATGCGTGTGGTCATTCCAGCATAAAATGCTTCGCATCCACTGCACAAAGCAATATATACTAAACCTTTTACTTTACAAGTTAAATGACCTGCCACTTTAATGGTATGTTTGATGTGAGGTAAGCTTACAAATGGCCCTTCCAAAATATACCTACAGAAGTTGCAATGCCCACACTTAAACATCCCCATCTGTTGGGCTATAGCTGGACCACTGCTTCTAGAGGAACACCTTTCCAAGACATTCTTTAAACAGTTGTTATTCCTGTAAACAAAATTAGGCTTAGTACCTACATTTTTTACTAACTCTCTGTTACCTTCCACAATTCTCCAGTTTCTTTGAATGATCTCCTGAATTCCCCCACCATCTGTAGTCATGTCAAGATTATATACTGTACCAAAATGGGATGTTCTGCCCTCTTTGCTGTTGTTCTGCCCTCTTTGTTGTTTTTTTTCTCTGCTAGCCTTGCATTTTGTGTTCATAGAATTGTGCTGTTTCTTACAAGGTATGCTGCTCCTCCCCTGCATTTTCTATCATAGTTACAGAGAGTTTTAAAAGTTCAGACCTAATATTTACCTCCATTTACTTTTTACTTTCAGTCCCCTCAGCAAACGCTACATCCTGTGTATTGGCCAACTTCCAATCAACCCAAGGCTGTTTCGTTGCCCTGCACTGTGGGGCCCTGCGTTGGTGGAACACTAAAGTGCTTTCAGCTACACTAGTGTATGTTAGAGTTGTATTTAATCTGTCCTCCAAACTGAAGACTCTTTCCCCTTTCACTGTACGCGTGCACACTACTCGTCCCCCCCAGTTCTCTCTTCCTATACTGTACTCCTAGGTCAATTACTTAAAACAACTTTCTCTTGGAAAAAGTTTACCTATGCACCTGCAGCCCACACTTATTTTGTTTTTCCCTGCAGAAGTGGTGGTCCTTTTCACCACTCTGTACTAGATTAGTAGCATAACATTTGTAGTTATTAGGAAAATACTGCACCACATTGACCTGGAATTAACTTAGCTTGGTTTTCCTGTTTTCTTTTTAGCAGCTGGCCTAGTCCAGTTTTTCTGACTCACAACCTTGCATTACTTTGTGTCTACCCCCTCCCCCATCTTGAACCTGCACACCTCCCCACCCACTCCTGCTTAATTACAGAGGTATCAAAAAAACTGATGTAAAGAGGAACCATCTTTTGACTTAGCTTTTCTGCCTTGCTTCATAGGAATCCCCAGTAGAGTGCTTGCATGTAAGTGCACTTATTATATTCTACTAAACTGCTACTGCCCTGTTTACAGCTTCAATCCCCTGTCAACTCTGCATCCTTCTAATTTCACACACAGTGCCTTATGCCAGTGCCTCCTTTCCTCTGAGCTAGTTCTCAGGATAACTTACTGCTGGCTTTCTACCTTCTCCTTGGCTCTACCCACTCTGTTTGCCCTGTGGGCTCACTCCGCTCCCCTACCCTGCCCCCAATTCTCACCCACCCCATTACTCCTACTTTTATTTCAACTACACCCCACCCACTCAACACAGCCATCCAGTTAAAACCTTCCTCTCTTTGCCCCTCCTCCTTTCACCCACTGTAATTAAATACATCACTAATTAAAGACATCACTCTTTCACTACCCCCTCTCACCCCACAGCTCTTCTCTCCAACTACAAATCCTGCCATATTAAACTACCTTTTTCCAACCATGATTTCCTTACCGTTCCTAACACTCCAAACCCCCATCTCCCTCCTACTACCCCTAGCAATGTTATACCATGCCAGCTCCTATACCTCCAATCAGTTTCCACTCTCTACTCCTTTCCATACTTCCACACAAAATCATTTCCTCCCTCAAACAAATAATCATTTCTTTTCTATCTCCTCCTCTCTGTTTCAGCTCAATACCCTGCACCTTTTTAATCCTAAAATTATTTCCACTACTGCAAAGACACTTGCTCTTAAACAAATACTAGACCATCCAGAATGCCCTAAATCCAAACCAAAACACACTAAAATAACTTCTTTCAATAACCTCATCTTAGCTGGAGACATTCACCCCAACCCAAGACCTAACCCACCCACAAATAAGTATCAACCCCCTTTGTATAACCTTTCATCCCCCTGCAATACTCTTAAATTTTTCACACTCAACGCCCAGAGTCTCAACAACAAAGCACATCAGTTTCAAGCAGTCATACCAACCTGACATTGTAGCCATCTCTGAAACTTGGCTCAAACCCCACGCCTCTGACTCTGAAATCCTACCCTCTGGATTTCACACTCTGAGATCTGACCACCCAAAGTAAAAAGGTGGAGGTGTTGCATTAATCTATTCCAATCTACTTACCTTAATTCCACTACCAAACCCCATTCCTAAATTCGCCAATGCAGAACTAACAGTCGGTCTATTAAAAATGAACAGTCACAAAAACCTCTGTATCATCGGCCTTTATATCCCACCCAGAAATAACGTCTCAATCCTTGAAGACATACTCCAATGGGCCTCGGCTGAAATTAACCTTGAAACTTACATACTATGTGATGTAAACATCGATTGGAATAAAATCAACAGTCCCATGCCCTCCCTGTCCATTTACCTCTTTAACTTTACTATTTCTCGATTTCTCTCCATTTCACACATGTATCCACTGCACACATGTACTTTGATCCAATTGGCCTGACAATGCAGTTATGCTGTCCTCACCCCTCTCTCTGGGGTTGAGAGTTGAAAGTCATGTACAAATTTTGTCAAAGTGCACAGTTGTTGCTGTACAAGAAATGGATAGCTATGGTTCTTTCCTACACCCTGCCTGCACATCCCTACCTGCCTTTCATTATATTTTTTCCCCTGCTTGCATCCTATTTCACCACTTTCCTATTTCCCCATTTTTCTTTTCTTTATATTTTTAGCGAGATGCTGTGGGTCATGCCAAGTTGCGCAGCTTCACTAAGCTCAACTAAATAGAGCTATATTGACTATATGTGTTTTTAAACTTGTAATACACACTTACAAAATAAACATGTCCCATGTTTCGAACCCGAGACCATCACATTGGCAGAACACTGTATTAACCTACCAGGCCACACAACTCTTAATTAAAGCAGGAGGTTTAAACAAAATATAGTAATTGCCAGTTAGAGTCATTAAGCATGTGTCAGCGGAGCTGTGTGCTGCACCGCATTGTGCAAACTTTATTAAAAAGTAATGGAAACAAATGGGAGTGTAACTCGGACTCTAGTGCAATATTACACCACTAGAAAGCCAAAGACTCTGGATGTAAGTAAATGGATGTAAGTGAGGTCTGTGACAACAGGTAAATGAGCCCTTCACCAGCAACATGTAGAAAGACACATGGTAAGGCATTAATGGCAAAATACATGTTCAAATGCGACCCTGGTGCACACATACATCCATATAAAGCCATGCATGTACCGATGGATGCAGAAAATGTATGTCACAGCCTGTATGTGTGTGCACATATATCTTGACAATACACCTACTGTAGCAGTGACTCAATAGCTCAGTCTGTTAACCACCTTCCAAACAGTACATTTTGCCACACACAGTCCTGGGTTCAAATCCAGTGGTGTATAGAAGTAAATGTACAGTTTTGTGAAGATAGCAATTGATGACTAAGTCATGCACTCTTTATCCACACAACACATTTTAAATGACATGTCTGCTTTTCACTGATGGAAGTCACAGGCATGTAGGTAGGAACACACTTCACATATCTCTATAGCAAAACTATATGTGCATAAAGTGTCACGTCATGCATTAATATGCATTCACAGAGAATGTCAATACAGGTATTGCAAATGAGGGCTGCTAATATCAGAGTGCATCACACAATCCTTCAAAAGTCACTGTGCAGATTATCACAACTGCACAGCTAACATACACATCGGAAGTCCCTGCTTATAACAAGGTCTGCCCTCATACATGTTGCAAATTACTACCAGAGTGTAACACATGGCCTGGCAGTTGCCCAATGGTGGACATATTCCTATATTTATACCCCATCTTACACAAGGACATCCAAACATGTTGCCTAGTATTCTGTTAGTGATACCATTGCATAACATACTTACCTTAAACACATGCCTTAATTGGAGTAGAAAGGGTAGCCTCACTTTGGCTCTGCCTCTACAACAAGGCTGACATAGCTCCCACAGTTACTCCTACAGCTTGTTGTCCTCCAGAGTGCTCACACTCTCTGCCTATGTCTATTACCTGCAGCAGCAGCTGCAGCCAGTAGCACGCACATCTCTGTGTAAAGGTTTCTGCTACAGACCTACCCTCTGTGATGATGTAGTCTCCTCACTCCAGAAATGTCCAGCATAACATATCAGAAAGGGGCCCTAATCTACATGAAGGCCTTATACATTGTACAGTGGTTGCATATCATTGGCTGATGATAGTCCAAATCATCTGTGTTGACTGCAATTAACATTTCAGATCCACAGATTGGTTTAGAGGCAATCACGTGCTGATAAAAAGCATGTTTAAAAGGCAAGCAGCTGGCTATGGGGAATCATTCTGTATGATAATTTCCTCACACAGAGCATGCCTTTGTGAAGACTTTACTATCATCACATATCAACAGAGGAGTACTGCACACCATCAGGTATGTAACTGATTTTGTGTAAAACAAGATGCAGATGGGTAAATAGACTTACGGGGAATAGGGATTAAAGCATTAAGCCTGTCTTATACCTGTGATAATGATGTCATTGATCTCCTGCTGTCTTACACCTACACAGGACATGCAATACATCAAGAGTGCACTGTCTTTTGTCAATGTGGCACATTGGTCTCATTGGACTGTCCCTTTATAGTGATTGTAATAGCACACTGCTATTTGTGTGGCACTGCTCTTATGACATATTATTGGGGGGTTGCCCATAGGGGACACAACACAGTAGACTCGAGTTTTGAGTGTCTCATCATACAGCAGTATCTGTCATGGCACATACGGGAATACCTGACTATTGCTACTATCTCAGTTGTATCCACACACTTAGTGTGTTTGCATACTGTGGAGTATGACATGTGTGAGCAAGCAGTGCATAGTGCCAGCCATTTTGTCCTTCTGTATCTCATAGTGTACTTCCATGTATGTGATCCTGTAATGTGTTCCCCTTTTGTTGTCTTTCAGGAATCATGTACCTTAGATGCCATGCACCCTTCTCTGATGTGGAAAATGAAATTATACTGGAAGGACTAAGGCAACATCATCACATCCTACTGTCTAGTGGGAGGCAAAACAGGGAACAGCGGGCTGCATTGTGGGCAGATCTTGTCCATGATGTGAATGATATGGGCCATGAGGGCAGGACATATGAGCAGGTTTAATACCATGCAATGGACATGATCAATGCTCCATGACGAAGGGCAGCAGATGTAGCCAGGGATCGTTCCACCACCAGTGGAGGGTCTGCAGCAGAACACCCACTCTTGGCCACCGAGGAATTCCTGGTGAACCTAGACACACATGACAGCTCCCAGGCATCCATCACACCATACATCATGGAGGTGGGTGCCTCAGTTTCCACAACAGAGGAGCATGCAGGTAGGCTTACTGTGATCAGCATTGTAATACTGTAGCAGTCAGTGTGTCAGGCTGTACATACATTTATGTAGGTGTCAGGTCTTTGTTCTTTGGGGGGAGTTTAACCTCAGTTGTACTCTAATACTCAGAATGAGACCAGTAAAACAACTAACACAGTAGCTACTCTAAATGTGAGACATATGCATGTAATACCTTGTTGTGCTGCAGCATGCATTGGTACTGACAGTACCTCACCCTCAACTTTTCACAGGTCCTTCAGGTATTGGCCAAGTACGTGGTCCTGCTCCTGGTAAGCATGGCACTGTTTTGTTAAGGAACATTTATATTCTATTAAAGTTAAGGGCCAGAATAATGCCCTATTTAAACATAATTTTGTAATGAAACAGAGTAGAATGTTTTTATTTTTCATTCTGGAACAGCTACTTAAGGATCTCAGAGGGGGTAATCACAGGAGTGTAGTTGAACAAAAAGAAACATTTTGGCAGTGACAGTTAAGAGAAGTTAAGCCTCCTGGTTTCAATGAAGCAATTACTCTAAAATGTCTTTTAAAAAATAAAAGGTTGAAAGGAAAATAAATTAGGCAATGAAACGTGTATTGCAATATATTTATTAAAATAGGTGTACTGGGTTTTTTTGTGTTGTTTTATCAAGTATACTTTCATATTGATTAATTAAAAGGTAAATTTTACTGGTCAAGTTTTACTTGATTTACTTGAAGTGATTGTTATAAAGGTCTTGAGCTGAATGTGTATTTTGTTTTGAGGAAGTCCTTTTTGGATGAAAGCAGAGAAGAAAAATGTTTGATCTGTAATCCAATTGTGGGTCTTTGTTATTATGAGTACTGGTGGATTTTCTGTACACAGTAGTGCAGGTATTCGTGTACTGCTTTTTTCTTTCTTATCACAGGTAACAGGGGGTTGGTGTCTGTCTCCTACACAACCTGATGTCAGTGTCTCTTCAGACTCTGATGATGATGGTGGCCACAGTGAGGCACAGGTGGTGGTGTCAGTGGTTGAATCTGTCCCAGAGGTAGACATCTCTCTCCTGCCTCCATTGTCACTGCACACAGTCAGTATGTTCACACATACCCAGTCCCAGGAAGCCACAGATTTTGGACAGTCAGATGGTGGGGACATTCAACAGTAAAGTGTGGTAACTACGGCTCCAATGAGTGTAGACACTGGCCATACCCAGAGAGCTGGCAAGGTGCCACACAGGCGCATTGACAGGGGTGCTTGTAGGAGGCCTGCTGTTTGTCCACCACCTGTTGCAGGTGTCACATCAGGGATCACTCGGCGCATGTTTTGGACCATCATAGAGGCACAGGCACATTCAGAATGGAACACCAGATGTATGCTTAGGGTTATGGATGCAGCACAGTCTGACATCCGTGACTGCCTCCACTGCACTGGGGACACCCTGGATTAATTCACTGATGCAATGGACAGAAGGCGGGCTGTGACAGTGTCTGTCTTGGACTGCACATCATCTGTGCTGGAACGTGTGGTTGGAGTTGAGTGTTGGACTGGTGCACATAGGTCAGCAACCCCATCTGCTGAGAGTCCAGGTGGCCATGCATAATCACACTCCCGTAGTGGCAGTACATCCAGCTCTACAAATGGGAGTGCGCTGTCCACACCACAACATGGCAGGCCATGGGCTCATGGTCCTGGGTGTTCCCTTGGGGGACAAGGTCCCAGCAGACAGCAGTCACCGTCACATACTAGCACAGCTACTGATCTTGGCAAGGCAGTGCCAGTGCAAGTTCCCGTGTTTGGGGCCAGAGACAGTGAACTGTCAACTCTATCATGTACTGTCCAAAGCTGTCCAACGCACACATACACACACACACACACACACACACACACACACACACACACACACACACACACACACACACACACACACACACGTAGGGCTAGCACTGAGCTAGACTGTATACACACAGACACTCACACACCACTGTCGAATGCAGGTCACCTACAGACACACACGGCACCTTTCCATGGTCCAGCTTACCTGCTGTCAACCATTTGTGTCAGCCTAGGCCTCATGCACCCCCACACAACACTCTGTGCAAGTGATGATACCTGTGCCACATCCCTGTCATCCTCGCCATCGATGTAGAAAATGAAGCTATGTGCCTGATGCAGAAGGTGACTATATTAGTTAACATGTGCTTGTGTAATGCAGTGTTGTTTTGCCATGCCACTTATAGTGGTTAACAGCAGATACTGTATGCTGTCATTTGTCATGAGTACACCACATACTTTTGTGTACCTTATGTTGTACGATGTTGTAATGGCTGTATAGTTACACAATGACAGGTGTATCACGGACCTGTTTATATTTATGTTTCAGGAGTCTGTTGGGATAACCTGTGGGTGCACAATGACAATAAAGCAGCACAGGATGGCATGTCAGCACAGCAGAACTATGTCTTCAGCAAGGTCCAGCACTATAAGTGCAAGGCTCCATAGATTCATATGTATATAACAGGTTAACAAGGACAATAGCGGCATTCAGCATACTCATGCATCCCTAATCTGTGAACAGGTCTGCTACCCTTAATAAGTGTCACCAGGGTTTTGTGAACTCACACATCTACAAGCTGTGGTGACATGAATGACCCATCTAAAAATATCCTGTATCCAGCACAGACAGTTGCCCAACACCAGTTCTGATTGTCGTGTTCACATGCTGTGCCACAGCAGATGTGTGCTTCACATGCATGGAGGGCCTGTTTCACATAGGGCGTACTGTCTATTACATACTTGTCTCTCCAGCATGTACTATGTATACCACAGTGATGTTGAAGGTGTGTAGAACAGGTGAGATATGTATTAGTCCTGTCATGGATACCCAGGAGGTACACAGTGGGATCTGACACCACCATGTATGGAGCTATACACATCCCCTCCAAAGCATTTAGGAGACAGATTACACATGTACAACTGTGACATGGACTCCATAGTACATGTTATCTACAATGTGCATTGGTGTACCATGGAACCTGTGTGGCTGCTACAGTTGTACAATCTGCCTGTGTAGTGACATAGCAAGGGTGCTGATGCACAGAACGGTAGGTGTGATGACTGCCATATTCAGTATAGCATCCCAAACCTGTCAGTATAGTTTGTACAACAGTGAATGCATCCTCACATCTTACCGACCATTGAGAGTCAAAGCCTACATTACTCTATGTGTCCAGAACTCCATGTGTAATGGCTCAACTGTGTGTAGTGTGTGCACACTACAATATTTTGCAGGGGTGGATGATTTCCCACAGGATAGTAGTGGTAGTTAGTCTTTGTCAGTGGCTCAGAGTACAACTGACTGCGTCTTAGGCCATCCTGCATAACTGTTGGTTCTGTGTGGGATTCTGTGACAGCTCCCAATATGCAATCACCTGCTAATGTACTCAGTCAGAAGTCACTGACAGTGGTTGTGACTACAGAGAGGGAATAGATAGATAGGCTATGCCAATAATGGAGGATGGTGAACTCCACTGATGACTGTCATCATTGCAGCATAGGTCTCCAAGTGCTATCTTCTCAGAGTATGACTGTCAGACACTTGCCTATCCATCAGCTGACATAACACTGTGTACACAACGTACACAAGTTTCCAGCAAGGCCTGCTAGCCTAATATTGTCATACATCTTGTTAGACCATAATTGGTGGAATGAGACATATAACCGACATCCATTGCATAGTGGTTACAGTCAATAGGTATATTCTGGCCTTGAGCAAAAGTAACAGTGTTTGGTTCAGTGTCATTTGGTTTACAACAGTATCAGTGCTTGTATCCATGCTAATTCCTATCATGACATTTCAGGTGACATGACTCAGAGATCTGGGGACACCGCTTGGCACTACATGCTAGTTGCCCTCTGAGCAAGTATGTTCTGCAGGTACTTTCAGCATGTTGCAAGAAGAGAATCATGCAAGGTGTCTTTATAGAGAACAGACAAACATGTTAGGGAAGTGTAATATGTACACACTGTGTTGCTTAGTCGTGCTACTGCTCTCTTGCCCAAATGATGGTCCAGGTCCTTACCTACAATGCCCTGCAGCAGTGCCATGACAACCCCACACGGGGGAACCAGAGTAGTGCATCATGTGTCTACCAATATGGGTGACCAGTACAGCCCCCCAATGTGAGGGCCTCCCTGGTGGGATCTTGCCAAAGATCAGTCTCCTTAGAACTACCAGCACATACCCCCCTTTGCAGACAATACAGACATATATATCATGACAGACATTTATTATCTCCTGTGGAATGGTTGACATACCATGACTGCACCTCCCCCTTCAGATGGGACAGGCAAGTATGCAGAGCTCTACACCCATGCATCATGTCAGCAGCATTACAACTGAATGAACTCAGTTGTACATGACAGGAGGGATACAGGCTCATCATAGCTCAGCAAACCTGACTGTTGGACAACTGCCATTAGCAGGCTGTACAATAACAGGTGGACATTGCTGAGTGACAGTTGGGGTGAGGGTGCTCCCCATAACATGGAGGAACTACCTCCTCAGCTAAAAGAAGCACATAGTATTGTTGTGATGTTGTGTAGACATGGCAAGTGACAAAAGTAGCCACCCACACAAAGCAGAACCACAACACAGAGTGTAGTTGCATGTGTGACCTCAAAGGACAGGCCAAGATTGTCATTGCCCTCATATGTCATGATGCCACATATGATGGGTCTGTACTCATACCTAACCTGTACACCAACACTGTCTGAGTCAACTACACTCCCTTCTCCCCACGCAATATGATGCATGACATTCCTACAACCTGTCCCATAACTTTCATATTTACAGAGCAGTTCATAACTGGCCTCTCACTGAAAGATACATCTATTGCACATGCTAACATTCCAGGCTGCATCTTACATGTGATCTGACAAGGATGACTAACACCACTGGGAAACCCTTGCAATCATACCGACACTACTGGCTTCACACCAGCTGAGTGGACAACAGCAACTGTTATACTCTTGTACAGAGATGGTGCATCCACTGACCAACATAACTATACACCTCTTTGTCTGAGTATCCATATCTGTATGCCCATAGGGGTGATCATCATGGAGTTGATCAGCACACATATATGAGTTCTACACACAGTTGACTGTACACAGTTTGGATGTGTGATAGGGGGAACATGACTGTTGCACATGATGGACATTTCCTAGGCAGTCACCATGGACCTGGGTGAGGCTACATCAGGGCATACAATCCCCTAGGCTGAGCCAAACCATCTGAGTATATCCCCACTCGGGCAACATTTACAAAGCACCCACTTAGGCATCCATGAATCTGTCATTGTAGGGGTCACTAAGTGGCCCATTGCTAGCACACATACAACACAGGGACATGCACTTCCAATAGCTGATCTGTAAGCAGCAGTGCTCAACAGGGCACAGTCCTGAGTCTTCTACTGTTTGGAATCCATTCAACAACAAACTACTGACTGAGTGTGGCTAACAATGTTGGCTGATGCCTGCAAATTGTGAGCACTCACAGAGTCTCTGTGGTATGTCACTATCCTGCAAGAGGGTATTGCAAACACATGCCTGTTGACATACTAATGGCCATAAACTCCATGCAAATATATATGTATATCATTTCCATCAGTTAGATATACTTGGTAAGTAGAACATCAGTCACAACATATGATGTAAATACTCAGTGGTGAACGAACTAGGCACACAGACTTGGCCACATAGGTTTACACGTAATGTGCATCAGATCACCATGTCTCTACAGTGGTATGGCAGGAATCATATGGCATATCTGAGGCCACAGTCACCTGTAAGTGACATACTCATAACCTCCAAGTACTCTTCCCTCAGCATACCAATATCTGGTGCAATGGTCATTTGGTGATGTACCTTTCCAAGCAGTACTGGCAATTGCACACAACAGTAAGGTCCCTCATAAGGACACTTCACATCTTCGGTATGTGCTGAATGGGGATTGTCTGCAATGAGTGTCATTGTCACCTGTGGCATATAGACTACTTAGAGGTGATCTGTGTGTTGCATATGGGGCAATGTGTTACCATGCTTGATTGCATATGCTGCCTATCTGTAGTTGGCATAGTAGATGGATAACTCACTGTAAGGACATTAACCTCATATGTGACGTTAGTACTACATACTTGTGGCAGAAATTTGTCTAGCAGACTTATACACACTCTTGAAACAGAACCCTGGCTAATGGCACACAGAGCACCTCAGTGCAATTCACCACATGCCATCTTTATGATTGGCCAGGCAATCATCATCTCAACACAGGGTGTCTGCCTGTGTCCCTCTTGGACTGGGGCAATATGTGCTGATCCTATAACTACGGGTATAAAGATGTGTGTGATTGTGAGGGCTGTATGGCCATTATGCTAGTGAAGTTCAAATGTTCTATGGTTCCATAACATGATGTCAAATGCTCTAACAGGCTCACAAACAAACATGGCTACATTGAGGCTAGCACCACTTCCAATCACTGCATACAGGACATGCCAAGGCACACACATAGTGCAAGTTGGCTGCATGTAGATGAGAACACTTATCTAAGTAATGGTACACACTACAGATCACAGTACATGATGCCCGCAACACACCTCATATCTGCTAGTACTATCAGTTCAGGACATATTATGCTTAATGACATCAGCAGGCCTTGTTATGGTCAGTCCTTTGGGGGGGACACATCACACACACTACAAATAAAATACTGCACAACCCTACCTATTTCTAAATTACCAAGATAATCATATCATATTTATGCTATCTGGACATATACATGCACCAAGTAACCTGGAGTGAGATTACATCCCCTACCTATCTAGGTCTTACACAGTAGTGATCACAGTATTTATTGCACGTGCCACAGCTTAAGTCTGATGCTACACTGTCAGCTGGTAGTCTTAAAGTGGATGATATCATCATCAGTCCTTGTAGAAGAGGGCAGTTGGGAGGACAGAAGCAAGTTACATGACCAAAAAGTTCATAACCATTGGAGGTGGATAGCCCATGAGGGCATGTCAGTTATTCTGCAGGGAGTTACAGACACACAGATACCTACCAGGTAGCCTGGTGTGAGATGAGAACCCTTACCTATCTAGTCTTATTCACTATAGATCACAGTACATATCACACATGCCACAGGTTGAGTCTGTTGTATATGTGATTGCTGGCACAGTACTTGTGCATTACACAAACTAGGCTTGTGCTGAATAGCATCTGTGACCTGCAGAGTGATATTGCTTTGTACTGTTATCTGCATCTAGTATCCTAGCAGTGGGATAACTGCTATTGTCCTATCTATGCATGTACAGTTACCAGTATGGCCATATGTGGCTGCTTGCAGTTAGATAGGCAAACCTGTGGGCAGGAACAATGTGCCCTGTCTATGTGTGTGTTGACAACATTATACATTACACCACCTGCTCACCTGCATCTCTCTACGTGATGACATCCAGCAGGCACAGGGGTCTGTATGTAAGTGGCTTATGTACTGTTGCACTCTTAGTTTGGATCCTTTGAGCAACAGTATGGATGTGTGATAGTGCAGATTTACTCATCATTTTTACAGTATGTAGGCCACTACAGACATCCACACACATATTTATGTAATTAACAGGGATGTATGCATAAATGTAGCCATGTTTGTGTATGATATGTATATGTGTTATGTAGATATATGGGGAGAGTCTATGTATCATTATGATATATATACAGCTATATATATCGGTATATATCTATTTGACACTACATAGCAATAGTTATACTATGTACGTGACAGAGAGACAGTGACAGATATGTATACATATATGTCTGTATGTATAGACATATCTATAGATAACAGGTCATTCTGATGATGGGGCAACAGAATTAGGCTCATTTTAACTATGTGTTTGGGCATGTCCAGTGTGACTGTTAGTACTTATAAAGTGACTCCAGGCCACACCTATCTGTACTCCAGTCTGGGATTTTTTTGTGTTACAGACCATACCTCTCAACTGTCTAGAGTTTCGCAGAATGTCCAGAGTTTTGGCTCATAATGTTGGTCTTTTCCTCATAAAATTTGTGGTTTTCTGGCAAATCACTTGGATGCACTGAGGAATGAAGTCACTACATAATGACATACATTTGAGTTTCTTACTTCAAATCCTTCAGAAAAAAATGTCTGTTAAAACAAGGTTGAGAGTTATGTTACAGACATTGACATCTGTCCCTGTTTATGCAGTACTGCATTTCACTCAAAATATCTACAGCATTACCCTGCTGTCTGCTGTACTTAATATGTGACTGAGGTTCATAATGTTACATTACACACAGAATGACAGTATGAGAAAACACCAACATAATAATACCTCAAGTGCAAAAGATGTGAATATTTCCAGATTAGAACCATCAACACCATCACCCATACTAACTTCCCTAATCCACTGAGCCACTCAGGCTGCCAGACAGAGATGAGTCATTCATCACACATTCAACAGCATAAATATGTACACTGTTATTTCTGCTTTACCTGGGGTATACAATGTGTGTTAGAGTACTATGTTACAACCCTGAGATTGTCTGGTCTACTGATATACCAAACATGAGGCCTACTGATTATTATGGGACACATACTATTGGACTGGGTATCTGTAGTCCCATGTAGATGTTACAGCTGTCCAAATAGCCTGCTATATTTCCTTACATAAATGCAGCAGATCCATACATATGATACTGTGTTATATTAATCCTGACAAGCAGTATGTAGGCTAGTGACTTACCTTGTGAATGCAGCCATTGACAGAACTGTAGTTCAGGGCTGACTCTGTCTGATGCAAGCAGTACACAGCCGATACCTGGATAAGTACAGGTTGTGTGCATTGCCTGGCATCAACAATTTTACTATATGTGTGTGAATAGGAGTAAGGTGTCAGTCCCTAGGGCCCTAGGTTGTCAGTGAATGTGCTATGCATTCTGTCTTAGCCAAAGCCAGGATGTACTGGGCACTCCTACATCTGCCTACAGGGACATAATCAGGGGGTTCCTCCTCCGAGTCCTCCTGTGAGTGTGGCTGTGGTGACCTATGCACTGGTGAGGGGCTGTGTATCCCTTCCCATTGCTGATCTTGCTGCAGCTGTTTCTACAGGATCATATTATGCAGCATTGCACATACTATGAATATCTGTGCACATGCGGCTGGAGTGTACTGTAGAGCTCCAACAGATGTATCGAGGCACCAGAACTGTGATTTCAGAAGCCCAAACACATGCTCTATGATGTTCCCAGTTTGTATGTGTGCCTTATTATGGCATTCTACCGTGGGTGTGTGTACATTTCTGATGAGTGTCATCATCTACGGTTCCAGTGCATAGCCAGCATCCCCCAGTAAATGGCTATGTGGGATATCCCCCCTAGTAAACATCTGGTACAGCTGTGATGTGTGCCAGATATGGGAGTCATGATAAATGCCAGGGCTCCCAGCACACACATTCATGATAATGCCCTGTGCATTTCACACAACCTGGCAGTTGATGGAGTGGTACTCCTTGTGGTTGACATAGATTTTACCTTCCTCACTGGGTGGTGACTTGATGTATACATGAGTGTAATCTATGGCACCCAGTACCTCAGGGTAGTGTGCTACATGGTAGAAGTGTTGCATATTGCTGGCCCTCACCTCAGGGGTGAGGGGAAAAGAAATGTGCACACTGGCATGTGGTATCATGGCATCCAGGAACTGGTGGAGTGCCCTGGATGCTGATGCCTGTGACACCCCCATCATGTCCCCAGTCTTTGGAAAGTACCTGTAGCTAGTATCCTAAGGGCTACACATACCTTTGTTTACAATGGGATGGGTTCCCCTCTGATGGCTCTCAGTTTGAGTTGAGGGCAGCAGAGCTCATTGAGTTCTTGTAGTATGCCCCTGGCCACTCTGTAGCACTCTACAATCTCCATCTCATGTAGCCCCTGGAAGGTTACCCTAGGCCTGAACACTCTTCTTCTTCTTCTCTGTCTAAGTTTATTGTCAACAGCAACAGCACTGACTTCAGCATCTATCACATGCAAATGTAGCAGACCTGAAGTAGTCCCTAGCATTCTTTCAGTTAAAATTCCCAAGTCTGTACTCCAATGGTGCAGAGTATGGGGGATAAATCAGATTGTAGGCTGTATGCATACTTTATAGTGCTATGCTGTAGGTGCTGACTCTGTGATTGGCTATCTATGATGGATTGCATCTGACTAGTATATCATTAACATCATTTAAAGGCCCTAGGTTAAGTTAAACAGAGGTCAAAACTAATTAATATGTCATTGGCTTTTAGATACACTCAGCACTGTGGCACATGCCACGCAAACACTCGCCCTGTAGGTAAACAAAGCTTAGCAGTCAGCGTACATAGCCCCTGAAAGGACACGATCAGCATGGTGGCATGCCACGCAAACAATGTGAAACACACGCCCCTTAACTAAACAAAGCTTAGGAGTTGGTGCACACACCCCTTGAAAGCACACACTTAGCATGGCAGTGAGCAGCGCAAACAGGCGCAGCTAAGTTGAAATAAGCTTAGAATTTATTGGACACACCCTTCCCTGATGCCAGCTACCTCCTTTTTAAACACCAACATAGTTCTCTGACCACATGGTGGGAATATATGGACACAATTACCCCTTTATGATATTCAGTAACTCCACCTCATTTGCATAGGGATCCATCCATGATCACAGCCTGGAAACTACATGCTTCAAAGCCCTACCATGTTAGCAACAGCACCGATGCACCATTGCAGATAGTCCACACAAGGTCCTGTAATACATTTCTGTCACATAATATTGATTTTTTTTTTTTTTGCAATTTTGTTTACTTTTTTTATAAAGCATGTTTGCACACTGTAGCGCACTGCCCAAACATGCCCAGAGTATTCAAAAAAATGTAATTTAACTTATTTCCTTTAAATGTTTGACACACAAAGGATAGTTTCACTCATATCTGCATGTGGTATGCCATTTCTGTCCATCTATGTAAATTTTTACAGCTCCTTTTGTCTGTCTACATTCCTGTATATGGAATTTTTCCATTTACACTATGGACACTGACACAGAGTCTGCAGAGCTGCCTATCTGCTTGCTGGATCACTCTACCTGCCTCATTTGCATGGGATTCATCTGCTTATGATGTGATTTGCATGCCATGGAACTTCCCCTGTTGTAGTGTGCATGCACGTTGCCCAGCAGTGTTTACTGAATCTAAAACCTGCTTACTTTCATGCAAGCAGCACGGCACAATGCCTACATGGTAAAAAAAAGGTCATGTAGGCTTTATTAAATTCCCTCCATTAAATTGTCCCACACTTCATATCTATTTCTTTGTCTTCTTTACTTTGAATCCTTACCACAGACTTCTGTTTTTCATTTTCTTTTGCCTTTTTCTTTTCTGCTACTCCCATCTTGTCTTCTTTTACTTTATCTGCATATGGTTTCTTTTCCATCTCACCACTATTATTCAGGATTGTCTTTGCATCCTCCTTTTGTATTTTCTCCATAATGCCTCTGTAGGAAACATTTCCTTCATTTTCTGGCTCACTCTGCATCACCATTTCTTTAAGTAAATCATTCTGAAACCCTCCCAACTGGAAGGTAATAATTATACATCCATCATTTGCCAACTCATTTGCATTAAACAGATTTCTTTGAAACATCTTCTCAGAATCCTGCATGCATTCTCCTGTCCCACTATAGGCTTTCTCTTCCATTTTCCTCATCTCTTCAATATCTCTTTTTCTCTCCATCTGCCTCTGTGTTTCTCCCGGCCACCTCTGTGCCTATAATGGAAACAGGAAGTGCTTATGTGAAATGGGTCCAACTTTCAACAATGATAAGTAGGGGAAGTTCCCAGTCTCCTGGCTAAAGTTCCCTAGTAGTATAAGTACCACCTCAGGTGTCCATTGAAAAGAGACTATTAGTCTAGTAAGACTAATCCAGTCAAAAAAGATAATTCAATAAATCAAATAAATATAGCAACATGAAACAACACTATCCCTACCTCCTTGATCAGTGGCAGGCCAAGGTTAAAGATCATGTGCAATATTTTGTAGTCCTTCTGCACTTTTCCTTTTTTCTAAACTCCAAGGCTCCATAGACGTCTGACCATAGTTCTTATAGACTTTGTGTCATCATGATTGTTGCTTTGATGATGCAATGTTGTGTTGTTGCTGGACATCTTTTTTTCTGTGGTGTGGCATTGAAGAGACAAAGGAAATTAGCCATTAGTACTGTATTTTTTTCTATTTTCTTCCTGTCTTTGGTATCTTGTTTTGACAGCAAGTGGGTAAATCTGCACCTGTGAGATTGCCAGTCATAATAAGAACATAAATAAGGAAATACATATTTTTACACGTACCTCTGAACTACCTTGATTTCAGCAGAATGCTTTCACTTTTGACTCATATATTTAACTACCCCTTGTAATATGCTTGATTTTATGGTAAATCATTGATGATTGCAGTCACGTAACTATGCTAGGCAGTGCAAGTATATACCTATTGTTCTAAAAGTGTCTATGATCCATATAGTTCATGCGGCTTCTGATTTGGAAACCTTTATGTTTTCAACCCTGAAATGATGCCATCATGCTGACAATGGAGCACATCTTTTACAGGAATGTGTGGTGGGCAGACTATTTTGGCATGTAGGAGGGCACCTTATCCTGCGCATTCTAATGAAAAAAATAAAGAAAACCACATATTTTCAGTACACAGCTTCAAAATACATGGTAAGCCCTAATGTATAGCACATAAATAAAACAATGTCATGGCTTGCTGTTTTGCTTGCACATGAAAAGCTGCAGTGTGACAGATATTAATATCTGTAACCTTGGTCTTACTTACGCATACATACTTCTAGTGTGTAGTATGCTCAGATCTTGCACACTTCTGTTTCTGTGTCTATAGCCCTAGAAGCAATAGCAGGGTTTTTTGCAGATACACAGGAGGAGGAAGACAGTGCTTTCAACAAGGTGCCAGGGTGACTACACCTGTTTCATACAGTAGAGATTTAAATACTGAGACAAATCTGAACAGGTATCCATGTTGCAGGAAGACTTATGAATCTTTTGACATCTTATAACTGTAGTCCGCTGCTGTACGTTTTGTCCACTACTGCCAATTCTGTGCTATCATAGTTCAAAGGTAGCTGTATTACTGGTGCTACTACTGTGTGTTTGAGGAAAAGCTTTAGTAAGGTTCATAGGTTCATAGGTAGGTACTAGGCTATCTGCCCGAGGGCATTTATAAGCCTAGCCAGAGTGTGTCAGTTTTCGCCGCCCCATTGATTAATTAACTGAGCCTCTGTCAAGAAGAGCCAATGAAGTGATCCCAGCGGTGTATTTTCTGTTACCCATCCACTTGTCAAGGTTTCTCTTGAAGAGTGTTAGTGAGGGGCTCTGCCTAATGTAGTTAGAAATTTTGTTCCAAAGCATGGGGAGTCTCTGTGACAGGAATATATCTCTCCAGCATGTTCTATTTATTGTTGTGGCGAGGTTTATCTCACTAGAGTGAGTGGCTCGCAGTGACTTCGATTTCTTTAGGTGGAGCATGTCCATCAATTCTGAGTTGGACATGGCTTTGTAAGTCAGGCAGGGATCACCTCTGAGTAAACGATATGCTACTGAGTACAGCTGGAGTTTTTCCAGTTGGGCTGCATAGGACATATGTTTGAGGCCAGTAATCCTCTTGGTAAAGTACTTTTGTGGTCTTTCCAGCTGTTGGAAGTGTCATGTGAGGTACATCCCAAATGACGCATTGGACTCTATGATGGGTCTAATGAGTGACGAGTAGACAGGCACTATAACCTCTTTATTTCTAGATGCAAACCCTTTAATAATTAGATAGACCACACAGAAGGATTTCCTAACTACTTTGGCAATATGATTGTCAAAGGAGAGATTACTATCTACCTAGGTCCCCAGATCTCTTATTACCTCTTCTGTATTAAGGGGGCTGCCACCTATGTGGTAATTCATGGGTGTTTTGTTTTTCCCAAATGGGATGACTATGCATTTTTTGGCATTTAGCTTGCGACCATGACTTTGACACCAGGTGTCCATTTCAGTAAGGCTCTTTTGGAGAATGTCCGTGTCAGCCGGAGAGTCAGTTATGGCTCCCAATTTGCAGTCATTGGCAAACTTGGTTAGCCACAACCCTCCTGTGTTTGTCTGTACTTCTGAGAAGTATATGCCAAACAGTAGGGGTCCCAGGACCGAGCCTTGTGGGACACCACTTGTGACTGGTTTAGAGTCGGACCTGTAGCCCGCTATTCTTACCGTGTGAGTTCTGTCTGTAAGCCAGTTGGCAACCCATCTTGTGACATAGGGGTTTATGTTCAGGCTGGTGAGTTTTTCTATAATTCCCGAGTGGAGAATGGTGTCAAAAGCCTTGGCAAGGTCAAGGTAGGCTGTGTGAACTACCTTCCTTTCATCTATGGCCTTGGTGACTGTCTTGAAGAAGTCAACCAGGTTTAGTAGGCATGATCTGCCCTTAACAAAGCTGAACTGGGTCAGGTCAAGTGATTGTTGGTTCCCAATGTCTTTGTTAATGAGTTCCATGATGATGCGCTCCATAGCCTTGCAGACCAGGCTAGTCAGGCTAATGGGGCAATAGTTACCAGGGTCAGCTGTGGCCCCTCCTTTGTGGAGCAGAATAGCAGTTGCTGTGCGCCATTCTATGGGCATGTAGCCTGTGCGGAGGCTGAGGTTGAACAGTGTGTTTGGGTTTGGGGTTAGTTTGTTCTGTAGTTCATGCAAGATGCAGCCTGGGACACCATCTGGCCCCATTGACACTGTGCTTTTGGCTTTTGAAAGGGCTGTTTTCACCTGTGCGTCTGTGATTTCTGGGACACTACTCTTTTCTGGTATTGCTGTGGGCCCTTTTGGGGGTGAGAGGGGGGTGAAGTTTGCACTGAATCTATCTGCCAGGATGTTGGCAATATCAGTGGGTTCAGTATATTTTGTGCTATTTTGCACTAGCTCAGAGCATATCTGCGAGTTGCCACTTAGATTCTTGACATAGCTAAAGAAGGCTTTGTGGTTATCTTTTGAATCCTTGGCTATTTCTCTTTCGAAGTTAGCTTTGGAGGATTTTATGAGGGACCTCCGTTTCTTACTGATACTGATCAGGGATGTCTTTCCTTGGGATTTGCTTTTTTTCTGAACTAGTTTCCTCCTTCTATTGTATAGCCTGTTTATGGCAGGGTCCACCAGACTGGTTTCATTCTCTTAGGAGAGTGAGTCTTGGTTTTGCTAGGGATGGCATGATTCATGCATCCTTGTAGGTGCTCATAGAGTGCATTTGTAAAGGTTCCTGCATCTTGGACACTGTTATCCTTTAGCATGGGGGCTGTAAAACTTACCACCTCTGTCCTAAGTAAGGTGAAGTTTGCTATAGAAAAGTTTTTCACTGTGGTTTCCTTGGTTGGAGGTGGTGGTGTGGTGTGGACATCCAGAGTGATTAGTTTATGGTCTGATCTAACCAGTGACAGGTTGACCTCTGGTGTGGAACATCTGTCACCCATGTTGGTGATGACCAGGTCCAATATGTTTTCACCTCTGGTAGGGGAGTTTACCAGCTGATCCTGGGCATTTGAGTTGATAAATTCCAGGAAGCACTGAACCTGGGAGTTTGCACTTGAGTAGTTTTCCCAGTTAATGGTAGGGTAATTGAAATTGCCCAATATCAGGGTGTTCGGTAGGACCTTCATGTTTTTCAGTGTCTCCAGAAAGGTGGAGTGGTGGTCCTGGGTCATGGAGGGTGATCTGTAGCAGGCCACAATTTGTATTGCAGATTTGCCTGATGTTAGTTGCACATGGATGATCTCAGAGGTATCATGCTGCCCCACTAACCTGGAGGTGTAGGTATCCTTGATGAATATGGATACACCCCCTCCTTTTGTGTTTTGGTCCATGTTCTGTGGCCGAAATGTGTGGTATGAGTTGTAGCCCAGTAGTGCTGGAGTGCTTTGTGGAGCCTTGAACCAGGTTTCAGTTACTGCACAGATGTCAACGTTCTCCATACTGAGGAGTGCTTCGAGCGCGTGCATTTTGAGATATAAACTCCTGGCATTGAGTAGCATAACCCTCATTTTTTTATTTGTGTGTTTACAGAGGTGGGTTTGACTTTTGAGCCTTGCCTAAAAAAGGCACTATGGGGGCAGCAAGAGCCTTGGCCAGTATTCAAAAGCCTAGGGGTGACAGGTGCAAGCCATCTCTTGTGAAGCAATGAGGCATATTGAGCATGTCATCCCAGGCTGACAGATACTGGATCCCCTTTGAATGACACCAGAAGCGTAGCCAATTGTTGAAACTGATCATTTTTTTTATACTACGGTATCATTCTTGGTGAGGGCAGGATGCTACTCAGGGTCAGGGTCATACCTGCCTGGGCTACATGATCCGAGAGCTCTTCCATGTCTTTTTTCATGTAGTTCAGGGAGGTACATCTCAGGTCATTCACACCAACATGAACAATGACAGAGTCATATTTGTACTTGTTCTAGAGTGACCTGAGTGCTTGTGTTATGTGGCAGATTCTGGCACCCGACAGGCAGCTAACAGTAACCTTCTCCTTGTCCAGCCTAGTGAGTGGGACATCAGTGTGCCTGACTATAGAGTCACCTATTACTAGTGTGTTAGGTATGTTATTTCGCCTTAAGGGCTGTGATTGTGCGGCACACTGATTTTGTGTTTTATGTGTTGTCTGGTTTGTGACGGGAGGTGCAGGATTTTTGGGTGTCTGCTTTGGAGGTCTCTGATGCTTTTGTAGGTTTTTATTTAGAGCCTCAGAGTATGATTTTGTGTATTTATGTGTATTTTTTGCCAGTGCTGGTTTAGTATGTCTATGTGAGGCTGGAGGTGTGGTGCAAGTGTTAACCTTCTCCTCATGACTGCCTGTTCCAGTCTTGGGTAGAGAGAGCTTAGCCTCTAGTTTAGCTATATAATTGCATCTCTCGCATATGTTAATGTTTTGTAGTAGGAGGAGATGGTTGTCTGTGTACATGAGGCAGGTGTAACATTGCCTCAGGATACCCAGGTTCACCAGCTGGACTGAAGAGTATACCTGAAATTGCCCTTTGGTCATGCCTGAATAGTAGGGTGAGCTGCTTAGTCGCTTGGTTGGTGAGGGGTGAATAATGAGCCTTGCCCTGCTGGGCAATCAAGTGTCGGGGTATATTAGTGCTTGCTATTAGGTCTGAGCAAGTGCTGGACTGTAGGATGCTTTTTAAGTGCTTAGGTTGAGAGTTAGACTACTTTCAAGGGAAAAACTGAAGAGGAGACTTGGTGGAGCTGGGATAAATTTAGCCCTAGCTTACTGGCACTGCCTGGATGTGCAAAACCGTGCAACTGCGGTTTTTACAGCAGGGAAATGAAAGAGATAGAAATTAGCCCAAAATGGCCTATAAACTACTAACTTCTGGGCTGGAACCACTCCTGCAGGGACAGATGGCTGCTCAAAACTCCCTCTCTCACAGGTGAACAGAGAAACCTCCTTCTATCCAGGTAAGGTATGGGCAACCCAGAAAATTGTAGCACAGCACTGAATTCAGCACTAGCCTGAAAACTGGACCATACTAGCTTAGAAAGGTGGGAAACAAGGAAAAAAAAATTTTTGAAAAGATAAGGCAAACAGTAAAAATACGCTTAAACCAGCTTTAAATGACTACAAACAGTAAAAAATACACTTCAAACAGCTTTAGATGACTACAAGCAATCAGAATAGGCTTTTAAACAAATTACCCAATTAACCAGTAAAAAAATCTCAAAACTGAGCCCTGTCCCTGTAGTCTTCAATCAGACAAATTCTAACTGCACACTCCTGCCACTGGGGTGCAGGGGAACCTTCTCCAAAAAAAGAAGGCCTGGATTAGTGCTTAAGTTATACAAACAAAGCTCGATTTAGCAGGCCTGTATCTAGTCTATGCTACAGCAAACAAGGCACACTAATTTCAGTAAGAAACAGTTCAAATATGCAGCCTCTCCTCCCACAAGAGTGCAGACCACGAACCTTCTTAATGTAAAATAACTGGTCTGAAGCCCAAGTGCTTAAACCAAAGCTTAAACCTTCATATTCATAAATTAACTTTTCAAGCCTAGTCCTTGCCCCAAAAATAATGTCAACGTGTTAAGGCACAGCTCTTCACATTAAACGTGCTGATGTATGTCGATTTGAATTGCAATCTCTGTTGCACTTTCGCACCTATTTCTAAACCATAAAAAAACTAAATTACCCCTTTTTGCAGCAGAAGACATCTTTTCAATGCAGCACTATTCTGCTAATAACACCATGAATAAATAAACCGCATACATTTGCTGGGTGTCATTATAGATGACCAGTTAAAATTGGACAACTATGTATCACTCATGGTTAAAAACTCACCAGAAACTAGGTACATTATACAGAATAAAAACCTACCTCACTGACACTTCCAGAAGATGCAGCCTCCACTTCCTTACTGTCATCTCTTCTTTATGCTGTCCCAATCTTCACTAATCTGCAAGTCTCACAACGATCTAAACTTGAACGTTGTAATAAAATAGCTACACTACTGCCTGGCACTCGGAAAATTAAATTGGTTCAAAAAACCACATCAGCTATCTCTTATTCAGCTAAATACAATATATAGACCTCTCTATAAGGAAGAAATTTACCTAACACTTAATAACTTAATGCAATGCTACTCTCCAATAAAATTTTATACTGTAGAGAGAAATCACTAATCACTATAACCAAACCATCTAGTACTTTCTGGAGGTGACTCTCTGCATTCAAATATTTTATCCCACTGCCACTGAAGTCCATTCAGAATGTAAACTTATTTAAAACACAACTAAAACTTTACCTATCAAATCAATAGATCTGCTCCAGTGTATATCTTAGATAAATACCATTGTAATCTTCAACTTGCCACATTGTCCAACCATTTCTCTTCACTCAGAATCCATGCCCCATTGTCTTCACCAATGCCTGAACAGTTTTACTACCAGCTCTAAGCAATATACATGGCTTATATGACACTACCCACCCCTACATCTATACTTCTAACATAAACCCTAATGCAGTCATATATACAATCTGTGAACCTTCTTTATTTCCCACCTCTTAACAACAATATTAACATTTTCTGTCCTACCAAGTTCTTTCCATCACTTCAATGTCTTTGAAATTCTAAGCATTAATCACAAGATTATCTATTTGTCAGGCACACTAATATGCCTCTTCAAATGGTCAGTGTTCAACATCTATTAAATACTTAAATTTTTATGCATTAATTGTCACCTTTATTTTATATGAATATAATCTAAGTAGCAAATGTATGTGTAATTGTTAATGCATATTACTTTAATATCTGTTCATGCAGTTATTGAATGTCTGTTTAATGTGTTGGAGCTTTTCTTCCAGGGCCCCTGCTGAAAAGGGTTTTTGACTAAACTCATTCAGACAAACCTAGAAAACAAAGGCAAAATAAAATAAAATAAAAAAAATAAATAAAATATTATGCCATTGTTGGTAATTTGGGTTCGGTGGTTGTTGTAATTTTGAGTAAAGTAGCCATGCTGTTATAAGTCAAAAAAATACAAACAAGCTATATTTTTTCATTGTGGCTGCACTTTTCTCTCCTTCACCCTCTCTCTCACTGTTTGTACTACATACATTTTGTTTATTTTTGTTTTGTTTTTCTCATTTATTAGATAATTATGTGCAGTAGCATCTATACTTGTATCCATTGTTCCAGCAAAGGCTGTCAGCACTCCACAAGTAGCATCACCATCTACCCCATTTCTGGGCTGTCCTACCAAGATTACCTCTCCCATCCTGTCCTGCACTGGAGGTTGGGGCTGTTGTCCCTGCCAGCAGCAGCAGTAGTAGTGGGGGTCATACTTTCATGACAAATGACAGGTGGCTGACAGTGTGGGGGAACTGATTTATTGATTGATAGCTACATGCTTGAACTGGCCATCTAGAGAACCTCCTCCAGTAGTTCACTGAACTGCTTTTCTGCCTGGCACTGGTTACTACATCTGAGCCACGGCACAGAGGTATGGGAGCTCTGACTTGCATTTAAGCTGACACTTGGTCAAAGCCAGCAGAGATGTTCAGCTGCAAAACCCCATTCTATCTGCCATCATAATGTTACCTCCATTTTGTTTTTATGCCCACCTTTATTTGTTGACCAGTCCACCTAAACACTATTGTCGACCCACAGTTTGTCTAATGTCTCCTTTCCCATTGTGCCCCCCTCCCTCAATATGTCAACATCTACCCAGTTTTGTCTGTCTTCTGTGTTTGTTTGTGTGCCTGTGCTACCTGCTCTAGCCCTCTTACCTTCATTTTACTTTCATTACTTTCTTCCAACACTTACCTTTTCATCATACCTCTCAATTGTACATAATTTGGAGGGATGCCCTAATTTGTTCTATAGCTTCTGCCCAATACCTCCAAAAACTGAAAATTGTTTTGCAATTTTAAATTAATAGGAGCAGCATTTAAAATATGAGCCTACTTTGTTGCCTTTACCTTAACTCTTTTTGCTTTATCCTTAACTCTGCAAGTGATAATTGACAGGTATGCTCCATATCTCTCTGCTCACTCTCTCTCTCTCTCTCTCTCTCTCTATATATATATATATATATACATACAGTTTATTTATTCATCTAATGTGGCCACTTGAGACACAAAAATATTTTGCTCCCACATTCTCCACCTCTGTCTTGTACTTTCCTTAGGTTTTCATCTTATATCCTACCGTTTTCTTGCTTATCCCATTTTATTAATTTTCTATATTCCTATTTACACACTTTAATTTGGTCAAACATACATGAGAACATCAATATAATGGTCATTTTTTTTCTCAAAAAATTTTTTATTAATTATATGAATAGCAAGACAATTAAAAGATTATGCATAACAAGAAGGCATAAATGAACATATAACAATTCATCTAGTGATAACAACTTCATGAGATTTTGATAAGTTATTTAGAAATAAAACATACACCATATGTACACTATATACAAGTTAGGCAACCTGAGGAAAAAAAAAAAAATATTTAACATTAACTATTTAATATGTTTAGAACCTTTTCTAACACAACCTTTCTAATAGCTTTTTTTTTGGACTTCCACCTAAGTATCTTTGAGCATCAATAAATTTAAAAGCCATTTTCTGGAAAGTAACCCATTTTAATTTAGAACGATCAATCCAATTTTGTATTATATAAAGTTTTAGTAATGAGCAAATAAAAATGATAACATGAATATCAACTTTTGAAAGATGAATCAATGGAATATGTAGAATAGCAAATTCCCACGCCAACGTGGATTTTGATATCCCATTTTCTGCAGTCTGACTTTCAAAGATGTCCACAATCTGTGAGAAAAATGACAATACCATAGAATATGAAGGAGGTCTGCTTGGGGATGAGAACAGCATGAACACGAAGGGGACTTATTTGGGTTAAATTTGTTTAATTTGATTGGGGTAAAGTAGGCATCATTATTAATCATTAATTGTGTGTATGCTAATTTTTAAAAGGGATAAATTCCTTAGTGTGTCTAATAGCCAGGACTTTCTGAGATTCTGACAATTGGGAATTATAATTCAACCAAACATTAGATAAAAGACAGTTGTGGTCCATCATTAAAGAATTAATTAATTTATATGAGTTTGAGAGCATTTTATCAGATGATGAAAGTATTTTGATAATCGTGTTAAGGTTTTTCAATTGTGAGTCTATGGGGACCAGAGATACAAATTTGTTTTTAATTATTGCTCTTAGTTGTGTAAGAATTGGTGAGTAATTCCAGTTTACTTTCAATAACTTACGCCAGTCAGATAAAAGCAAGTCAAGATATTTCAAAACATCTCCTACTTTTAGATT
Organism: Protopterus annectens; assembly: GCF_019279795.1. Lineage (NCBI taxonomy): Eukaryota > Metazoa > Chordata > Ceratodontiformes > Protopteridae > Protopterus > Protopterus annectens. Next base: position 1,595,534,847 of record NC_056733.1, read on the forward strand.
TTTAATTAAAGGATAGTTTGTTAAGTTCAAAAGTTTATTGTCCAATAATATATTTGGGTTTAGATGAATTGGCTGAACATGGTGCGAGATCTTTTCTAGTTTACACATTTTGAGTAAGGTTTGGAAATCTCTAATCTTTTGTTTAAATACTGTAGATATATTTTTAATAAATAAACTATCCAGAGAGATAAAGGGAATAGCTTCAGGATTTAAATGATTAGAAATGACATAATTATACCATAATTTTATCCATAAAGAGTGATTTGGATAAGAAGTGTTATTGAATTTAGAGATAGTAAGAAGTTTATTGGATGAGACAATCAAATAATAGAGATAAAGATTAGGTAAACCCAAACCTCCCTTGTCCTTCGAAAATGCCAATCTAGAATAGGAAATTCTAACAGATTTAGGGAACCATATGAATTTTGCCAAAGCTTTATTTACAGACTCAAAAAATTTTTGAAATTATCTGATCACATGATGAGAATTGGTAAAGAAATTTAGGCAGAATATTCATTTTAATAATGGCCACCCTTGAAAGAAATGAAAGGTTTAGATGCTTCCATCTGTCCATATCAGACAATATAGAGTTCCATAATTTATTAATATTATTTTGAAAGGAAGATTTATTATTGTGTTCTAAATTGATTCCTAAATATTTTATATTATAAGTAAACTGAAAATGATCGCCTGGAAACAAAAAAGATTTGTGTGCTAAATGATTTAAGGGAAAAATATGAGTTTTTGTAGAATTTAAAAGATAGTTGGAAACCAAAGAAAAATAATCAATAGAATTCATTATTTTTCTGTAATCAGATAATGGAGTTTGAAAGTAGATTACTAAATCATCCGCAAAAGCAGAGAAATGAATTTTAGTATTAAGAATTCTAGGGATGTTATGAAAAGTATTTTGAGTAATAAACAATAGCAAAGGTTCTAAGTAAATGTTGAAAAGAAAAGGGGACAATGGACAACCATGTCTTGTTCCTTTAGTGATCTTTATCGGAGCAGAAAATTGACCATTAATGTATAGTCTAGTAAACATATTATTGTATAAAACTTTTAAAAAATTTATAAAGAATAAGGGAATATTAAAACATAACATAGTTTGAAATAGAAAGTTCCAACATACTCTGTCAAAGGCATTTGATGCATCTATAATCAAAGCATATATAGGGTTTGGATTTTTCTTAATGAGATGAAGTATAGTCTCTAAAGATAGAGTATTATCCCAAGCATGTCTCTGAGACATAAAACCTGATTGATCTGACGAGATAATTGAGGGTAAAATCCGTTTCAATCTGTTAGCCAGAATAGATGACAGAATCTTAATATCCACGTTAATTAAAGAAATGGGTCTATAATTTACTGGGTCAGATTTATCTTTATTATTTTTAGAATTAGAATGGTTTTGGATGTGTTCCAATGAATATCTGAGATATCATTAACTCTTATATGATTGTAAACTTTAAATAGAAAGGGAAGAACTACCAATTTGAAAGTTTTGAAAAATTCTGGAGTAAAACCATCAGGTCCCGGAGATTTACCCAATTTAAGATTATCTATTGAATCCGAGATTTCTTGTACCGATATAGGGGAGAAAGTAGTTTTTGCTGATTATCATTAAGTTTAGGGAACTGCAAAGAGTCTAAAAGAGTTTTGAGTGATTATCTTTAACAGAATTAGAAGAACCTGAATATAACTCAGTGTAAAGAGAGGTGAAAAGTTGAATAATCTCTTCATCAGTATTATATAATCTGTTATTATAAGATAAAGATGTAATATTTGGATTTCTGAAGTTAACTTTAATAATTCTCGCTAACAATTTAGATGGAACCTGGGCCCACTCTGAATATGAAGCAAGTAGCTTTTGTTCAGCTAAGGAGAGGTTATTTTGGTGAAGTAGAATTAAATCTTTCTGACAATCAAAAATTTGTTTTTCTAAAGTAGCATCATAGTTCAGACTAAGATGATTTTCCAACGAAGAAATTCTTGATTTTAAGAATTCCTCTTTCTTAAAGTATTGTTTTTGAAAAAGCAGCTTTACTAATAAATAAACCTCTTAATCTTGCTTTACATGCAGCCCATTGTATGTCATAAGGAATGTCTGATGATTCAAGACTATTCATCATTTCATTTAGGATTTCTGAAGCTTGTTTGCAAATATCTTCATTTGACAATAAGTTATTATTTAAGGTCCACTTATTAAACATAGTTTTATTTTTGATATTGGGTTTTATGTTCAATTTTAGTGAAATTCTTGAGTGATCCGAAAAGAATCTGGGTTCTGTAGTAAAGTCCACAATATATTTTGAAATATATCTGGACCATGAATGATAGCACTTAGAATAATAAGTATATATATCATTCTTGTTTATATTTTTAACAGTGCGGAGGGGATCTATTAAATTATATTCTGTCATCAAATCATTTATAGCCAGAGTAGATTGAAGATTATAGGTGACAGTGGAGCGGGAACGATCAATTACAGGGTTTATAACTGCATTCCAGTCACCACCCACTATAATATGATGATCCTTATAGGATGCAAGAATATTGTAAATTTTTAAAATGAACAAATGTTGTGAATTACATGGGCCATATAGATTTAAAATTAATAAGGGTTTGTCCAAACCAGCAATAGAAGCGTAAATAAGCACCACCTCCCTCATCATCAAATTTCTCATCAATAATATTCCCAATGAATTTTTGTTTAATGATTATAGCTACACCTCTGGAGTTAGATGAGTCACCTGAAGCTATAATCTTTTTGATCCATTTTTTTAACTCTTTATTCCAATCAATACGTGAAATATGGGTCTCTTGAATAAAACAAATGTTAGCCTGTGATTTAAAGATCATATGAAATAATAGTGACTTTTTCGCTTTATCTTGAATGCCTCTAACATTCCAAGAATCTAAAATTATGTCAACAGGCATATTCTACAAGTATAATCATTATTGATGCTATAAAAGTGAACTCAAGGTGCAAATCCAACACAACATTAAAAAGAAGAAGAAAAAAATAAAAGAAAAAAACAGTCTTTAAGTATTCAAGCAAGTCATCAAATAACATTTGTTGAAAAAAAAAGAAAAAGTTTTTAAGAACCATGAAATGTATAATAATAACCTTTATCCTAACCCTAGTGCCTACCCACCAATCCCCTGTGATAAAGGAAGAGCAGAAGAACATGAAAAAAACATTGTAATTATAGATAATAATAACCTCAAGTTAGAATACAAATTACTCAAAGGAAGCCTAACATAACATAAAGTCCGAGTAATACTATTAAAAATATATACAAAATTAACTAATTTCAAGACGTCCAACATGCTTAATCCCTACTTCTAATACTAATCTAAAGCTCCTATCCTTAAATTGAAATTTATAATGATTAAATGTATTTCCTCAAGTATTTCAAGAGAAAGAGAAACAAGTAAATAATAAATAAATCACACTCTGCTTAACTAGAACACTCTATCATAAGAAGTAATACAATTAAGACTGAAAGATATGTAAGATAACATATATAAGTATAACAAAACCAACTGGTAACATTATAATATAAGTAAATAAGCATAGCATTACTGAACTAAAGATAATAGTCATGCACTATCTACTGAACCTTCTTTAGTACTTTAGTGATAATTTCATTAATCAACATGACCATTAGTATGATAAAAGCACTAATACCTGTAGAATGAGTATTTAGTTATAGTTCAAATAAAGCAAAAACAACTACCAAGCAACCATATCTCAAAATGAAAACAATTCAGTCTGGAGATGCATCTATTAACTAGATAATAATAGTACAGGAACTATTCAAAATGAAATATTATAAGCTGTAAGGTTTTAACACTAGTTAATATACATGAATAAAGTATAATTATATTATTAAATAGTAACTTAAACAGCATCATATATATTGGACTGAATGTACAACAATGTGCATACATATAATTTTAAATCTACTTTTGAATATTTTACTAATGACTCTATTAGGTTATGTAGCCATACTATTCTTCTAAGCTATAGATGTAACATAGCAAAACAGCATGAAAAGACAAGGCTTTTAAAGTAAACATTTTGAACATCTAATTAAAACAGAAACAAGCAAGCTAAATGCAGTAAATCTAAGGGCTTAAATATATACATGTAGATTCAGCTAATCATATTAAAGATAGTTATTTCAAACCTTTCAAATAAGTAAAGGCTTTCTTAAACATAAACTACTAATCATAAATATCACATCCAGCCTCTGAGAAGAGAGAGAGCAGAGAATAGAAAGAACATGAAACTTTCATATGAACAGGTATACTTTGTAACATTTGTCAAATTAAACACTTCAGTATAATATAAAATATTGTATGAAAAAATATTCTGAATAGGAAAATATGTTCATTTCTTTACACATCCTTTAGAATTTTAATATATAAAACTAACCTGTTCATTTGTTTCCAGAAACATTTTCACTCTGCTTTATGAAAGTAGCAGCTTGCTTTGAAGTCATGCAGACACACTAAAAGTCACTGAATATATTATGTGACATGAATCTGTTTAAATTTAAAAAGCAACCTTCATTTATGAAGAGAAACCACTTTAAATAATAGCCAGATCTATTAAAAAGTTAGTGCTATTGAATACATGTTGAAAACAAGCAGACTTGTGTATTTGAAACTGTCCTTCTTTCCTCACAAATGATGACATCACCATCCATCTCAGAGAGACTGTAGTGTGCGCATGTTCATGCAGAGCATCAGCTGGAACTCTGAGGGGAAGATTTTCTTGCTAGAATGTTGAGATGGAATGTTTTTCCCTCCAAAAATCATTTAGCTTACACAGAAGGTTGTAACTCCAAAGCTTGTAGTAAAATTAACATATTTTCTATTTACACAGCAAGCATATGTGAGAGAAAGAGAAAAAAGTAAATACAGGAATTTAAATGCTTCTATTAATCCACACAAATCTAACAAGCATATATCCTGTCACTGCACACTGTCACACCAAATCCATCATGTGTAAATTACATGACAAGTTCTTAAGGTAATATAATTATGTCACACCAGAATTACAAATCATGTAACACAAATACTGTCAGATTAAAGAAAAGAAAAGATCAAACCTTATTGTAGTTCTTTAACAGTAGAATATTAAGATACAGTGTCAGGAAGCTTTTTAAATGTTTTAAGAAAATGTCTTTTGCATCTTTAGGATCTGAACATACAAATTTTTTGTCATTAGCTGTGAAAGACAAGGTATTAGGATATGTCATTCGAAATCTAATCCCTCTTTTTATCAAGTCAGCACAATAGGGGGCTAGTTTTTGTCTATTTAATTTGATCTGTGCAGGAAGATCTTGGGAAAATGATAGTTTGTGAGACTTCCATATGAATTGTTTCTTTGTTTTAGCAGTTTCTAGGATCTGGAAAGTGTCTTGAAAGTTTAGTAACTTAGTATAAATTAACCTTGGTGTGGAAGAATCTTGCTTTGTACGCAGTGCTCTGTGTGCTCTCTCTACAATTATAGATTTTGAAGAAGCTTCACAATTTAACAGTGTTTCAAAGATATTTTTAGTCACAGATAACAAGTTTTTATTGTCATAAGATTCAGGTAAACCACGAATAATGATGTTATTTCTTCGACTCCTGGCTTCCAGATCCAATATTTTAGCTTGTAAATTTGAAACAGTTTTATCTCTAGATTTAAAGTCACTTTCCAATAAGTCTGTTTTAACCTCCAAAGCTAAGATTTTATTTTCAATAGTAACAATACTATCGTTTATTTGCTTTAAAGATTTACTAAAGTCTGCAAACTGTTCTGAAAAGTTTTGTATAGCACTTTGGATTGGTTTTAATGCTATTTTTAGTTCTTCTAAAAGGAAATTTGAGCCATTTAAATCTTTATTACCTACATTAAAAGTTTCTGCAGGTTGTCTAGATGATTTCAGTCTTTTTGAACCTGAATCTTTTTCAGGAGAGAGCATTGAAGTATATTTGGCCTTTGTAGGCTGAGTCTCCATGGAGTCAGATTTTGTAGCCATGCCCAGAAATGGAATGCAGTTAACAGGATACCAGGAACCAGGAACAGACTGGAGCAGTAGGAGTCCCAGCAGCAGAGAGACCAAGAATGTTCTGAGGTAAAATAAATCCCAGGATAATAATTCCAGAAGAAAAAATAATCCAAATGCGTAGAAAAAGATTTATAAAATCTTTTAGTATAAAAATTTGAGGAAAAAGGTTGATGTAAAGTTGTAAAAAAAACCAAAAGTTAAATAGCTGTGAGGAGCTCAGAGAGTAAGGACTAGACTAGTCGGCAGCCATCTTGGAATCCCCAATATAATGGTCATTTAAGGCTTTTAGATGGCTTTCCTTTATTTATTCATTTATTAATATTTGGTAACCAGGTTGGTGAGCTAGTCCAAGGACCCTTTACAGCCACTACCCAAAAGTACAGAAACAAAATCGAAAAACATGAATAATCAAGAATCATACAATACGTGAGAACAAATACAAAATCAGATTTATTTAAGGATCTTGGAACAGACATATGCTTTTTGCAGTTCCTTGTGCTTGTTACAGTGTCTTATGTACAGAGAAATGCTGTAGAGACACTGATAGCAGTAAAACTAAAGTTGTTTACAACTTTTACAATATGGTAAAACAAGTCCTCCTGACCGCAAAGCTGTGTTCAACAATGAACCAAGTAAAATGAACAAAAATATAGAACACAGCATCACAGCAAACCAATAAAAAAAGCAAACGGCAAAGAGCAGTATAAAATCCAAACAGACTTTTATTCGAACACAGGTGAGCGCTTTCTCAATAAAAGCACATCTTCAGACCATACAAAAAACAAGCAACTTCTCAGATATTTAAAATATAACCAATTAAATATCTACCAATAAAAAAACATGCAGACACAATAGCCATAAAAATTTTAAAGGCACAGCTTTCTTTTAAGGCAGAGACCATAGAAGGCTATTGCCATAAAGACACACATAGCAAAATACCTTTTTAAAAACCTTTTTTTCTTTCAGAACTGGCTTAAGAGGTACTGATTCATTCAAGCCTGTACCTCTATGTGCTGATAATTTAAGAATCCATCTTAATTCTTTCCCCTCTGTGACGTTAGTTATTTCACCCAACCTAAAACTTTCACAAATTACTTCTACTGCCATACTTCTACTGCCATCTTTTACAATATATCAAGTTCAGTGAAAGATTTCAGGTCCCTTAATTCAGGTGGAAGTCTGTTCCATAATGCTGGGCCTAGCTGGGAGAAGGCACATTCTCAAGTAGCTCTTTCTATGACTGTCTGTTTAATGTGATAGCTTTCTCCTGTGTACTTCGTAGGAAGTAAACCAGATCTCGGATGGGTAGTTTCTGTCTCAATGGTATCCAGTAGCCACTATTTAGTATTTTGTGACTATGAGTAATTAGGAGAAGAAGCTCTGCACAACCATGTCAATGATTATATATAGGCTGCTATGCCTACTAGAAGTAAGCCCAAAACTAACTAAAAAAACAATCTGGTAGAATTCAAAATTAAACAGGTTGTACAATAAAAAAAAATTGTAGTTAAAATTAGAAAGTATAACACCAAAAAGTGATAAAAACTTTCTCATAAAACTGAATAGGCAGCTAAGAGAGCTAGTTAAGTCCAGCAAAGCAAATTTTGAGGTAAGGATAGCACCCAGGGCCAAAGACAATTGTAAGGCCTTTTTTAGCTATGCTCAAAACCTCAAAGGCAGCATACAATAGTGCACCGAACTATTGGTAAATGGAGCCACATTCATGGAACTGAGAGATATAGCAAATCTTCTGTCTAACAAATTCAGCTTCAACTTTACCCCTCCCCCACACCAGCTCTCACCCCAGGAAATACCATCTAACATAACCCCTCCAACAATCAGTAGGGAGAAGATATTAAATGCTGGTCTCTAAAATCAAGAATATTGCTTTGATGGGGACAGTAATATCCCAGGATGCTTCTAAACAACTTGAAATATGACCTGCCAGGGACACTGATGTCACTATTTAAACACAGCCTCTGCATAGATGTCATTCCTCAAATATGGAAGACTGAAATGGTCATCTCTCTGCACAAGGGAAGACCATCAGTGGTTCCCAGGAACTACAGACCCATTAGTCTTACTAGTCTCATATGCAAAGTCATGGAAAGAATTATCATGGAAATGATTAGTAATGACAGAAAACCCTTCAGACACTGGATCCAAACCATTTTGGTTTTTTCAAAGGCAGGCCTTATGTACCAAAGCTGGTGGACTTCTTTGAGAACATCACCAAGGCAGTGGATGAGGGCAAAATGGTGCACGCTACCTACCTTGACCTGGCTTAGCATTTGATACAATACTCCACTTGGGCATTGTAAACAAATTCATAGAATTAAGCATAAACCCTTATGTAACATGCTAGCCAGCAGGCACACAGACAGGACCCAGGAACTTAGGATTGAAGAGACAACCTCCACAAAGAGTCCAGTTACCAGTTGAGTCCCTCAAGGCTCTGTTCTGGGCCCGCTCTACTTTATCAACATTTTTTTGGACTTCAAGGACAATGAGAAGGGCTTTTCACTTACCAAGTTTGTAGATGATTGCAGGGTAGGAGCAAAACACCACAAAATAACATAATATAGGAAAATCTACCACAGAGAAATGACTGGTGCCAAAGCTACAGCTTATATCTCAACAGCAAGAAATGCATAATAGTACCTTGTGGGAAGTCAGCCACCCAGGGAAACTACCTCATTGATAAAACACTCCTAAAGTAGACACATGTGTCAGGGATTTGGGGACTCATAGATAGTAATCTGGCATTTGACCAACATACAGTGGATATAAAAAGTTTACACACCCCTGTTAAAATGCCAGGTTTTTGTGATATACAAAAATGAGACCACGATAAATCATTTCAAATCTTTTCCCACCTTTAGTGTGACCTATAACCTATACAATTCAATTGAAAAACAAACAAATCTGTTAGGGGGAAAATATAAAAAATAAAACAATGGTTGCATAAGTGTGCACACCCTTAAAATAATACATTGTTGTGTGTGTGTACACCCTTAATCTAATACTTTGTTGAAGCACCTTTTGATTTAATTACAGCATTCAGTCTTCTTGGGTAGGAGTCTATCATCATGGTACATCTTGGCTTGGCAATATTTGCCCACTCTTCCTTGCAAAAGTGCTCCATGTCTGTCAGATTGTGAGGGCATCTCTTGTGCATTGCCCTCTTCATGTCACCCAACAGATTTTCCGTTGGATTTAGGTCTGGGCTCTGGCTGGGCCATTCCAAAACTTTAATTTTCTTCTGGTGAAGCCATTCATTTGCAAATTTGGATGTATACTTGGGATCATTGTTGTGTTGAAAGGTGAAATTCCTTTTCATCTTCAGCTTTCTAGCAGACACCTGAAGGTTTGGGCCAAAGGTGACTGGTATTTGGAAGTGTTCATAATTCCCTCCACCTTCACTAAAGCCCCAGTACCAGCTGAAGAAAAGCAACCCCAAAGCATGATACTGCCACCTCCATGCTTCACCATGGGGATGGTGTTCTTTTGGTGATGCAAAGTGTTGTTTTTGTGCCAAATGTACCTTTTGGAATTGTAGCCAAAAAATTCAACCTTGGTCTCATCAGACCATAACACATTTTCCCACATGCTTTCGGGAGACTTGATGTATTGTTTTGCAAATTTTAGCCAGGCCTGAATGTTTTTCTGTGAAAGAAAAGATTTCCGTCTTGCAACCCTACCCCATAGTTTAGACATATGGAGAATACGGGAGATTGTTGTCACATGTAGTACACAACCAGTACTTGCGAGAAATTCCTACAGCTCCTTCAGTGTTGCTGTAGGTCTCTTGGAAGCCTCCCTAACCAGTTTTCATCTTGTCTTTTCATCAGCTTTGGAGGGATGTCCTGTTCTTTGAAGCGTCACTGTTGTCCCATATTTTCTCCACTTTTTGGTGACTGACGTCTGTGTTCCATGGTACATCCAATGCTGTACAAATTTTTTTGTACCCTTCTCCTGACTGATACCTTTCAACAATGAGATCCCTTTGATGCTTTGCAAGCTCTCTATGAATCATGGCTTTTGCTGTAGCAGGCAACTGAGTAAATGTCAGGAAAATCCTACTAGGTCAGCTGAACTTTATTTGGAGTTAATCAGAATCTCTTTAATTGATGGCAGGTGTGTACCTAAGAAGACTGAATGCTGTAATTAAAGCAAAAGGTGCTTCAGCAAAGTTTTAGTTTAAGGGTGTGTACACATAACAAAGTATAAGTTTAAGGGTGTGCACACTTATGCAACCAGTGTGTTGTATGTTTTTTTATTTTTTATATTTTTCCCCTAACAGATTTGTTTGTTTTTCAATTGAATTGTACAGGTTATAGGTCACAATAAAGGTGGGAAAAGTTCTGAAATGGTTTATCGTGGTCTCATTTATTTATATCACAAAAACCTGGCATTTTAACAGGGGTGTGTAAACTTTTTATACCCACCGTATGTCTAAGGCAGAAATAAAATCATTCTATGCGACTCAACTTGTAGTAAGGGCATTACATCTAGGTCCAGAGAAGTCATCGTGCCACTATACGCAGTCCTTATCAGACCCATCATTGAGTATAACACCCCATTTGGTATGCATCTGACCAGACACATGCAAAAACTGGAACAACCTTAGATGTTCCTCACAAAAAGAATACAGGGTGTAAACACAATGTCCTATGCATATTACTTCAAAGCCCTATTTCTATACTCTGTTTCCTATTGACTGCTGAGAGACAATTTATGCCTGACATGCAAGGTATCCTTGGATCCTGCACTGATGGACCTTTTACACATCCACAAAATGAGCAGCATCAGAACTACTATATCTAAGTATTTAAACTTTGCTTGTGACTTAAAAAGGATATGTTGGTGAGACAGGTATGCATCTCAGAGCATCCCTATTCTCTGGAATAGGCTTCCTATCCATGTGAAGCAGAACCCTTCCCTAACCCTATTCAAGTACAATTTGGACCAGTGGTTGGGAAATCAAAATCACTCCTGGTCTGACACCTATGTCTGTGATGGACAGAGGCTGATATTAAATTATACCCTAACAAACAAACACTCCTTAAAATAACCTCTAAGGCACAGTACTTGTGGGATACATTTGAGTTGCTTGGCTAGGCTTAAAAAGCCCTAATGGTTGTTAGCTTAATATACGTCTATGAATCTATGAATCTGTAAGTTGATAGTTTGGTAAATGGAAGCCATTTTATGTTGTAGAAGGTTACAGTGATGAGATCTGCTGTCTGCAAGAAGGTCAAATCAGATTTTATTTTCTGTTTTCTAAAATGTTTGGGAATGTTGTGCTGAATAAAAGGTAACCAGAAGAAGAGAATATTCCAGTTTAGGGGGGAGAAGAACATTTTTGGGTAGGTAAAAGTGGACTGAAGGGGGGAGTAAATTATCTATCTTACTCCTATAACAATATTGCCAGGTTTGCCACTGGCAATGCATTTCAAACACACCACTGTCTGAATCTTAAGCAGCTTGACTGGCTTGAACTCCCTAACATGCTAACTTTTTCCCAACTCACCATTGCTCACAAAATCTTTTACCAACCTAATAATACTCCAATTCTCGCTAACCTCATTACCCCTTATAATAATCTGATTTCTCTACGCTCTTCAGGTAAATTACTTGCTAGAATAAGTAAGTCCAATAACTTGTCAGGTGACAGCATTTTCTCCAATACTGTTGGGAAACACTGGAACCTTCTACCTACTAATCTATCTCTACTTCCATCACTGTCACTCTTCAAGCAAATACTCAAAATTCACCTAAAATCACATTGGTTATGTCCCTGCACTAACCCTGATCAATTAATTAATTAATTAATTAATTAATCAATTAATTAATTAATTAATTAATTAACCACCTTTTCGTTTTACTGCCTATGGTTCTACATCTCACTCTGTATACCCCTCTGTATGCTAATATCTGGTCTCCGAAAACTTATAACCACAAGTGTTTATGTTAACCATCAATGAACTATAGTGTATCTCACTTATCAAATAATCTCACAACTGTTATATTATTGACCTACTTGTACTTTTACTTTGAGTATGCCTTCTTTTGATTGTATATACCTCTTATTATTTTTCTGTACCTGTACTTGTTTTTGTTATATAATTGCATAATACTGTTTATACTATGTTGGAGCTTTTCTCCCCGGGCCTCTTCTGAAAATGGAAATATATCCAGTTAGACTAGCCCGGTCAACAAATGTAAAATAAAATAAAATAAATAAATAAATGAGAGATTCTATAGCATAGTTTAAGTTGAGACAGTATTGTGTTCGTTATTTTGTCTGTATTATTTGAAAAAGTTAGAGAAGGATTAAGGTTAATTCCTAGGTATATGTATTACCTTGCATTCCTCTTCCTTAACCTGGTTTTCATCCTATCTTGAAAACCGCCAACAAGCAGTACTCTGGAAAAACTCACTATCTGCTCTACGTCCTATCTCCTTAGGAGTACCTCAAGGATCTATACTAGGTCCACTTTTATTTTCTGTCTTCATTAATGATCTCCAATCATCTATTCAAAACACTACCTATATACAATATGCTGATGATTCTACCATTATTTGTACAGCTTCATCTCAAACAGAACTCCAGGCACTCACACAAACAACCTTCTCAACCATTGAACAGTGGTTCTCTAATAGATGTCTTCTCCTGAACCCCCAAAAAACTAAACTATTACTCTTTTCACCTACCCACAAATCTACTCCACTAAACTTCACTATTACTACAAGTGATAATTCCCACATTTCACCCGACCTTACAACAAAACTGCTTGGTGTTACTATTGATAATAATCTTAACTATGATTGTCACATCAATAACACAATAAAAGCAGTTAATAAAAAGATTGGTTCACTGTACAGAATCAAGCCCTTCCTCACACCTGAAGCACGGACCACCTTAGCCCAATCACATCTTATCTCCACCCTTCTGTATGCTTCCTCTATTTACACTAATATCTCTAAAAGCAACCTCAGGAAACTGACTACATCTTACCATAATATTGCTCGATTTGCTACAGCATCTCAGTCTAGAACTCACCACTGTATAAATTTAAAACATTTACACTGGTTAGAACTTCCTAATAAGCTTATCTATCAACAACTCCTAATAGCACACAAAATCCTACATCAACCATCAAAAACACCTGCTCTTAGCAGCCTCCTGACTCCCTATAATAACCTGAAACAACTACGTTCTTCAGACAAGTTACAAGTTAACACTACTAGAACCACTAACTGTGCAGGCAACCACCTATTCTCCAACTCAGTTGGCAAAATATGGAATAATCTTCCCTCACACATATCCTCTCTAACCACTCTTCCACTCTTCAAGAAACAACTCCTAATACATCTGAACAAATTCTGGCTTTGTTCTTGTACCAATCCTGACTAACTACTTCCATCTATCTCCTATCATAATTCTTTATTCATCACTACAATATTCTATCGACTACAAATAAAAAACACATATTTATATTTTATATTTTTTGGTTTAACAAGTATGTATTATACATTGAACTTCATAACATCTGATTTTGTACTGAAAACAGCTAATGCCTTCCTTTTACTTAGGTGTTTTACTTGTCTTCTTTTTAGATTTGAATTACCTGTACTAAAATCACTGCATTCTTGCTTATTGCCTTTGTAAAATGTGTTTATTGTTCATTCTTTATGTTTATCATCTTGTTTGTATTTGGAGCTTTTCTCCTCGGGCCTCCACTGAAAATGGACATGTATCCAGCTGGACTAGCCCGGTCAACAAATGTAAAATAAAAATAAAATAAATAAATAAATTACACTTCAGTGATATGTACTGTAATAGCAGACTCTGTTGCATTATCATACATTGATTTCCACTACTGTTAGTGATATCCAGACTTTGTCATACAAACAAGGTAAACAGCAGTACAAGGTAAACAGCAGTAGACTGGCAGTGCCTGTCTCTGCTGAATCCCAGGGTATGTGTTTTAAGTTTAGAGGAAACCCAGAAGGAGGCAATGTGCTAATGTGATGTGAAGTGCAAAAGTAACACGATAAAGCCCTCATTTCCAGAACAGAGTACTAAGCCTCAATCATTCCCCTATGTCTAATGCAAAATGCAAACCAACCAAATATTTAGGTATGAAACTGTATTATCTGTGCATAGCTATATGAATATACTTTTAAGTTAATAGGCAGCCAACACCTTCTTTAAGTACTAAATGGAAAAATAGTATTTCCATAGATCAGGTTGCAAGAACCGGGTTTATTTTTGTACACAGAAACTGCAGTAATTATTATGAGATTTGCTAAATGGTTACAGATACCGCAACTTGATAGAGCCTACACATCTCATGTCATAATACAGCTGCTCAACAACATCATTAAGAGCATATCTTAAAAGGGAGGTAGTCTGCAAATCTAAAGGAGGAAATGTCGAAGACATGCTTTGCTACTGATTGTTAACAAGGGCCACAGGTGCAGAGCAGTGAAGTAAATACTGTTAAGCTAATTATGTTTCTTATAAAGAAAGGAGTCATGATGTCCAGCTGTCTCTGTGGGACTCCGACCTTTTTTTGAAAACATGTTTTACAGCACCTCCTATGTGTTCAGATAAGAAGGTTTGCTATACAAGTGTTCTAAAGAAGGCAGTTTCCTGTTATTCACAAACAGATACGCTTTGAACAAGGCCCCTTTTCTTTATGTGTGCTGAATGAATGAAAAGTATGCCTACTATGGTTGCTTCTTTGAAACTGAGCCCATACAAAACATTTTCCACATTTTACATATCCTCTTTATTCCATTCCACTGTGTGTGAGGAAGAAATGAAGAGTGCATACAGGTTATGACACTTAATGAGGAATCAGAACAGCGAGTTTATGTGTATTTCAGCAGTAATGTAAATTTCTGCAGTATAAAATCAAATTAAGAGGGCTTGGACATTTTATTCAGCCTTTATTTCTGTTTTCTACCAACTCTGCAACCATCAATAATTTAACATGGAATATAGTCCGACAGGTGTTAAAAGCAATTTTAAGAAGACATCCATTACAGAGGCAAATTTCTGATTTTTTTTTCTTTTTCTAACTCACTCTCTTAAATTATTGGGAATATTTTTAATTATGCCATTTAATATCAGCAGGCATTGCCCCCTCAGTACCAAGAGCAATGCATGGCATTAGAGACAAATCATGCACTTCCCTGAACTGCTGACTCTGCTTCAGTAATGCCTTACTCATTTAGTTTGCCTGCAATACAGATTAGGTAGCAGGTGTTAATAGAATTGCCTCTCATCACATTAAACCAAAAAAGGAGCATGTTGCCTTGTGTGTTCAGATATCTGAGTATTCCTTAGAATGCCTGCTAATACAGTAGTGGAAAAAAAAAGATAAAATAAAAAAAACAAAGAGGAATGTGCTCTAAGACAATGCTGTAAAATAATGCACTTGCTATTAAAATAGGCTGCCTTTTGACAATAAAAAGACAGAAAGATTAATATGACTTAAATTCTGTGGAAATAAATTATTTTCATTCCTTAAAAGTTTTATTATATAGCTACATTTTGAGTTTCTTTCTGTTGATGAAGGCTACTTAAAGCAAATGTTTCAAAGGAGTTAAAGAAGAGGATTATTGTTGTGCAGCTCATTTAATGAAAGCTTTAGAAACTGAGAAATTGAAGTGTTGACAGTGTATGATAGTACAAAATGGTCATTTTGATACCTTCAAGTATTTTAAAACTCTTTTTTCACTAAAGAAAACTAGACTATAGGTATAAACAGTGTGATAAAAATGACCATATTCTGCTCTGGTGTAATTGCACGTTTTCAAGAAAATCTAATATATGATCATGGCATTGCTTTAGCACTTAGTTTTGAGTAATAAATAAATGCAAGAACAGCAAGGTTAAGTTCTTGCAGCAAAAACGTGTAGTGAAGTCAATAAATAAATACATTTAAAGGAAAACTCCACCTTAGAACTCAAACAAATTTTTTTTGGTACTTACGTATTATCACAACCACATTTGAACGGCAATATTAACGATCATGGAATATGGTTGTTTGAACGGCATGAAGTTAAATAAGCTTAAAATGCTGCAAAGCCACAGATCGATTACCTCTATCAGTGGTCCACAGTAGGTTGCATGGCAAAAGTGTGATGGATTGCAAAATGTTTTAAACTGGTAGTACCAGCATGCAGCTGTGTACTTTTCATACAGCTCAAGACCCGTAGGGTCCAGTCTAGCCAGTTAAACCCTACAGTGACATGAAACTACTTTGTTTCACTAATTAAAGGCTTGCAGGTGATGCAGAACAGCTAAGGTCTTGAAATCCCATAAACAATTTCCGAGTCTGTAACTTAATGAAAATATTTCATTAGCATCCACAAAGAAGCGTTCATTTCTCACAAGCTGTCCTATAAGCCCTGGTTGCAAAGTTTCGACAAATGCTACTTCAGTCTACCTACCTTTTTCCAACTCTATAAAGGTGAAATGATCTCCACAAAATGGAAAACAACCAAAAAGCCAAGCTTCTTAAATTCCACTTTCAGACATGTTTGTATTTTTGTTGGGGAATGAAATAGTTGCGGCAGTGGAATTCTTCAACAAGTGACAGCGAAATTACACAATCCCATCTATGAAAAAAAGTCTGCAACCACACAAAGTTAAGGATTTACAGACTTTAACAGGAGCATGTTACCCCAAAAATAGTAAAATATTAAGGGCCAACATTTCTGCATACATTAATGACTATATGTCATGATCTTTAAGCAACCGCTATTGCCATTACATGTGGTTGCGATAATACGCAAGTACCTTTTTTTCTCATTGTATCTTTGTTTTCTGAACTATTTTAATGCCTCAAAATCAACCCTAGTGCTTCTTTTACAGTTTTAAGGTATTTCCCTCAAAATGGTGGATGATAGGGCCTTCCTTGTTAATGTGATCTTGTTTTCTTGCTTTTATTCCTTCTTCCCAGAACACATTTTAAGTTCTCTTTATATGAGTCATGCTAGATGTAAAGAAGTGGTGTTGTTTTCTCATGCCATTAAGGCAGAATGGCAGGATTATAAAGCACTGTCATCTAAATGGGTCCCCTTCAAAATATCTAAAACCCATAACATCTAATTTCATAACATCGATACCAAACATCTAAAACCCATAACATCGAATTTCATAACATCTAAAATGTATAATATGTAATAGTTTATCAGCATGTATGTAAATGTTATAGTTTAATCTGCTAATCTTGTGGTATCACTATGAGATGTTGTAGTTTTCATTTCTATAGCTATTATTTATATAGTGTAGGAATTAATACTCTTTATATAGTGTTTATTTTGCCATTCTGTATGTGTTTTTTAGGTCATACAGGTAAGTGATATAGACAATATGTGTACATTCTTTATGGTGATCGTGATACAGTGGGGTTAGGAAATTAACTTTTTCCCACTGTAGTGCGATCTTGGAGTTGGTATATTTAATTTACGGGGGTTGTGGGAGGTGCATGGGGGCTTGCCCCCCTGCAGAAACATAGTAAAAAGTGTGTTTGGTAGTTTGGTGTTGTTATATCTGGAGGGGATGTTATTTTTATGTGATGTGTAGTGTTCGATGTTCTAATGCACATTTTCGATGTTATGAAATTCGATGTTATGGGTTTTAGATGTTTTGGGTTTTAGATTTTCTGGTCTCGATGTTATGAAATTAGATGTTATGGGTTTTAGATGTTTTGAAGTAGACCCCATGTAAATACACCTTCTGCAACAGAGCTACTTCAATGTTTCCCTAACTGAGCCTCATTTATGTGTCTGTCAGAGCTTGTTCTATACTATAAATAGCTGTTAGATACTTCCAGCAAAAGAAAGTAGATAAATAGCAGGCTTTTGTAAAGGGAATCCTTTGTAGTTCTAAAAGAACTGACAGACCTTCCCCCACACTCTCATGCTGAGGTGTGAAAACACTCACTGCAGTAAATGATCCTTGCTGTACATTTATCAGTGACAAGTATAGGACTCCATAGGATCATAGAATCATAGGAGGTGACTAGGCTAATGGCCCTTACAAGCTTAGACATGAGTTTATTCCCAAAAAGTAACCTCATTCAGCACCAAACTAAGTCTGTCTGCTACTTCCCAATGCCTTCAGTGAGATTTTTTCTCTCTCATGAATGATGAAGAGTTAAAATGCGCTTTACTAGTTCCTTAATTATTTCTGCCATGTTCATCCCCCTTTTTTTCTATTTCATATTTATTTATAAGTCAATAGCCTGAAAAGTGAACTGGTCCCTGGATCCTTTTTAGCCATGACTCGGGCTACATTGGCAAAGATAATAACAAGTAAAAAATGCATTTAGCAATACAAAGAAAAAAAATACTGACATAAAGGCATTGACAAAGATTGCATGGCCAACACTTAGCCAATGTGTGACAGTGAATAAGTAAAACATTAAGCAACATTTACTAGAATGTATACATTAATAATGCTTAACTCTAGTATGTTAAGTTTATTAGATGGGGTGCCAACTGGCTTACAATCAGAACACATACCGTCAAAACCGGTGATTCCAACTCTACTAGCAGAGTTGTTACTAGTGGTGTTCCACAGGGATCTGTGCTAGGCCCCCTACTGTTTGGTATCTATTTTTCAGAAGTCCAGGCGAAAATAGATGGCTTATGGCTTGCAAAGTTTGCTGATGACGGCAAATTGGGTGCAATCATCAAATCCCCCAAATATGTCAACATACTACAGAATGGGCTCACACAGACACATGTCTGGTGTCAAAGCCACAGACTTAAACTAATGCAAAAAAATGCATTATCATCCCCTTTGGCAAAGTAGAAACACCTGCTAATTGCAACATTAATAATATCCCCCTAAGTTCAAACCCAGTGGTGAGAGATTTAGGAGCACAAATTGATAGCAGCCTTAATTTTGATCATCAGGTATCCACAGTTGTAAGGAAGGACTTCTATGTTGCACACCTCATAAGCAAGGGTATAGAATCCAAAGCTAAGGAGGTTATAACTCCCCTGTACTTGGCAACCATCAGACCAATAATAGAGTACAATGCTCCCTTCTGTTTTTAACTCAGCAGACATCTGCAGCAACTGGAGAGACCGCAGAGTTTTTTCACCAAGAAAATTCAGGGCTTAAAACACATAACCTACATTGACAGACTGAAGGACATCTCATTACTAAGGGTTTTGCATCCAGGAAGAAAGAGGTCATTGTCTCCATCTACTCTTCCCTCATTAGGCCAATCATCGAGTACAATGCCCCATTTGGAATGTACCTTACTAGACACCTAAAACAACTGGAGAGGCCACAAAAGTACCTCACAAAGAGGATCCTAGGCCTTAAACACTTGTCCTATATGGACAGTGTAAAAAAACTCCAACTATTCTCTGTCTCATATCGCCTACTTAGAGGCGATTTCTGCTTAACTTACAAAGCCATGTCTGACCCAGTTCTGTTAGAAATGCTACATCTAAAGAAATCCCAATCCCTCCACACTACATGCTCCAGAGACCTCATCCTCATTACCACAATCAACAGAACAAGCTGAAGGGACAGGTTCATAACCCAGAGACTGCCCATGCTATGGAATAGACTTCCCATACATGTCAAGCGGAGTGCCTCACTGGCCCTCTTCAAGAGAAGTCTTGATGAGCGAATGGGAAATAGAAAATTCACCCTGGGGATCACTCCAGTGGCTGTACTCGACAGAGGTACTGAGAACTAAGGTTGGGTGGCACAATGCCAGGGTAATCCTACCGGCTAGGCTTGTAAAGGCTGCAGGGCCATTAGCTTAATACACACCTATGAGCCTATGAACCTATGAAGGTCTTATCTCTTTACTCAGTATTGTATAGACTGCTTAGAGGCGAATTGTGCATGGCCCACAGAGCAGTCTCAGACCCTGCCTTGATGAAGCTGCTGCACATCTGCAAATCCAATGGGACAAGATTCACTCACTTTAGGATTCTTAACCTAGCCTGTGATGTTAACAGGACATGCTGGAGAGACAGATATGTCTCCCATAGGTTGCCACATCTCTGAAGCAGAGCAAACTCCCAATTCATGTAAAACAGAGCTCCTCAATGCCCCCAGTTGGATGGGAAACAGTAAATTTACACTGGAGGTTTCACCTATTCCCCTCTTAGACAGGGGCAGTGGGTGCTGATCTTAGATTTATGCGCAAACATAGACTATATATCTTGGTCCATAAGGGAACAAGGGTATAACATGGCTAGGCTTGTAGAAGCCTTAGGGCCAATAGCTTACTAACCCCCTATGATCCTATGATAAATAATGAATTGTATGCACCCATATTACACACGCACACACACACACACACACACACACACACACACACACACACACACACACACACACACACACACACACACACACACACACACACACACACACACACACACATATATATATATATATATATATATATATATATATATATATATATATATACATAGGTACAAAAACATACGTGTGTGTGTGTGTGTGTGTGTGTGCGTGTGCGTGTGCGTGTGCGTGTGTGTGTGTGTGTGTGTGTGTGTATAATGGAGAACTAAATATATGCCTGTGTGTGTATTTCACGTCCTTTAAAAAATATATATTTTTTTACCGGGAAAGTCTGACTGGGACACAGCCCAATTTCAGCAGAGGCCCAGGGAGAAACATTCCAGATGCATGTCTTTGGAATGTGGGAGGAACATCATGCAATTGCAGGGAGGACATGCAGACTCCACACAGAAGGCACCCCAGCCGAGAATCAAACCAGAGAACCTCTTGCTGTGAGGTGACAACACTAACTGATGCACTACCTGAAAATGGAAATTTTGTGTAACTGTATATATGTGTCTACACATAGGCACACACACACACACACACACGCACACACACACACACACACACACACACACACACACACACACACACACACACACACATACATGTATGTAAAAAATGTATGTTGCATATGGAATACTATATGTGGGATGCAGTATTGTGTTTAAATCCACGTGTCTGACTGTGTGTGTGTGTTTTTGTGGTGCATTTAAACACAGTTAAGTACTTCTGATTTCCTTTTCTTAATGTTTTTAATGCAAGAGCACATAGTAAATGTACTTTAAGGTAAATTTAGCAGTATTTTATGGTTGCTATCAATGGTCACATTTCCTTTGTGGACTTTAAAATGCTCATGCATTCTAACAATGTAAGGACTGACTGACTCAAAATCAATGGGAATCTCTTCTCATGGATCTGCATGTACAAGATATGCAGCCCCCCTCTGGGAGGATGTCACAAAAAAGCAAAAAATACCTTTTTATGAACATTATCAATGCACCTAGTTGATAGGGTTGCCACTTGTCTCTCTTTCTGCAGTTTTGTTCTGTGTGTGTTTGGGGGGCTTGAAAGTGGTAAATGTGTTGATACTTTACAAGAAAAATATTTTATGACTTTTCTCTAAATGTCACAAAAAACTTTGATATTGCATTTAAATTATCTTAACATATAAACAATTATAAATAACCAACATTTAAAGCTTAGCATTTCAATACTGTGTTGCTGCTTATGTAAAGTTGTCAGAAGAGGTGACAGCTGCCTTTAAACCCATGACTGATCTAATCGCTGTGTTCCTGACATTAGCAGGATTAATTGGCCATCTAAGATTGACAACAGTACCTGACAAGGTATACTGCAGATTTAACTGTGTCTATGATATGTCATGCAGGTGGAGATAAATTCCTCTTCAAAGAATACAGCTGCTGTTGGGTTGATTGTATTAACCAAATGATGTATGTACAATTTCTAGTGGAAACCTGTATATCTTTGCAAAAATTATAGAAGACAGTTTAACTGACAAAAAGAAAACTTGTTTGTAATATGTAATATCACATCAGTGGCAGCCTTTTATAGTGCGCAAAGCCACAGATAAGCATTGCACAACTGTCAGTAACTGGGTCAAATGATACAGAGATAAACGTGAGCCTCACAAGTTGAAGCATCTTGCAAACACTTGCTATCTGTTCATCATAGCTATAGTAATAGTTTGCATTACAGCACAGAATGAAAGGACTTCTAGACTAGAACAAAACCCAAGCAGTTAATAACTGAAATAAAGTGAGTAGGGGTATCCCTATATCCCCTGTGGCTATAGTTGTCAAAACCCAAAATTTCTTGAATAAAAAAAATATTTTCTTGATTCAGAATAGCAGTTAGGTTCTTTGGATAGACATAGCCATTTTATGATGCAGCTACATTGCTGCTGGGATATATTACATTGAATACAAATGTTCATCTGGATCAGAAGAGTACTAGCATAGACTTTAGAGATGGTGATAGACAGCTGTTACACATTGTCAATTAAAGAAAATAAAAGCAAAAATCTGACACATCAGTCGAACAGAAAACAAAAAAAACAAACAAAAAAAAAAATAAAATGACTTGCAGTCACAGCAATTACACGGGTATTTGTGGAACTTCAGATCCCATTAGATTCACTCATATTTTCCAAAGAAAGGTTACAGGACTGACTTCATATGGTGCTTTCTACACAAAGGGCGATGCAAGTTCCTTGCCCAGCTAAATCCCTTCTCTTTTTCTTCATAGACTATAATTTAATTATTTACATTAATGCTATATCTTTAGTTAAATGATGATGACAAGGGAAACTTTTGGAAAGTTTAGAGAAATAGAATTCATCTAGATTTACAAAGCAACCTCTACATTTTTGAAACACAGGCAAACTCTTCCTGGAAGCACTGCTAGGTAACAGACTGGATGTTTAACTTGGACTTAAGTGGCACTCTATAAAGTTATCAAATCTGATCCCAGTGGCATAAAGATGAGAAAGAGCTACATATGTTCAGCAAGATCAGTACTGGGTCATGTACATTCTTTTGATTTTGGTGTTTAAAGCAAGAAATGATAAAGACAAATCCAAATGGCTAACCATCCCATTATAACCGACAACAACATGAATTTTGCCAGTGAATTTTCTTCAAATGTATTTATTAAACACAATATCAAATGAGACAAAATGGGATATCTAACACAGTGTGCAGTCTGATTGAAGTCATTTAAATGTAAATGCAGACTGGATTCGTCATGACAACATCTGCATGGCTAGATTAAGGTTCATGACCAATGCAGCGTAGCTCACTTCTCATTTGTTATTAATGGCAGGTGACTTCTCAGTAGTCCTGCACTATTTCACATGAATGTAGATTGCTGCTGCTGGGCTATACTACTGTTCTACTCCAAGTCCTCTCTTCTAAAATTTCTTTGTGACAAATATCATACAAGTGACTACATGATTCAACAGAGATTTCTGTAGAGAATACTGAGCCCTTTTCATCTTGGACTCTGAAAGTATCAATAGACAGTTTACATACTGGACAAAATATAAAAAAAAAATAACAGGTCAATGGACCAATGTATTGAATGAATTAGACAATCGCCATAAAGGAAAAAGTACAACTTACTTTATTTCATGAGGCAAACACCTTTGAACAGGCCAGCTAAGGTCATGTGATGCTGCTTAAGTGTAGACCTGCCTAAAATGTTACCACTGTTTATTAAAGTTGACCTATAATTTATGTACATTAAAGAGATTTCTTTAAAGAATTTTTGGCAAGGGCTATCGGTCTATATTGACCTTAAGACTAGCCACAGTTGTAAGATAATCTCTGAATAGTATAATATGAAGATCTTTTAGAAGCATCAGTTAGCAATAAAAAGGAGCACAACTCATATGTCATTCATTTTCATCACACTGTCTGGAACTTCTGCTTGAGAAGCCACATATAATAACCAGCTCTTTATCAGGGAGGCATCATCAGGTGGAGTTATAAATGTGCATACTGCAAGAAGATATTTTAAAGTATTAATTTTCTAAGTCCTGCAGAAGTAGATGTTTCTCTTCAACAGTGCCACTCAAGCATGATGAGGATGATACCCTCAAATGTATGGTTTTGGAAGGCAAAAACATGACAGCAGTTTGTAAAAATGTATCATGAGATCATTCAGGGCTGTTACTGTACTAAATGACTCTTAGGGGAAGGCTGTAATCATACCTGATGGCAGCCTTATATCCTATCCTTCCTACTGATTATATCTTATCAAAACTGTACAGGAAGCACTCAGTAAACTAGCTATCACACCAGACAGCCTGATGACTTCTAACTGTTTGTGGTTTAACACAGAAATAATGACAATTTTGAGAACAGTTTGGACACTGTTAATTGACCACAGAATATGCAGACCATATATCATTTCCATTTTTAGCTATCTCTATTAGTAGAGGGCTGCATTTTGAAATGGAAAATGAGTCTGAATAAATAGCAACTGGATGATTCAGCTCAAACTTCACAGTGCAGATTAATTTAGAAATGTGAATGCTGCAATAAGATGTTTAGGATTATGGACTTTCTAAATCTCTCCGAGACTCATATTTTCCAGCCTGGAAATCTTTTATCTCAAATATAAAGTATATATTTATCAGTTACTTATAAGATGGTAAGGGGAAGGTAATTGAAATGGTTAACTAAAAAGCTTCTTGACCTATGTGCTATGACATTATCTGAACTGAAAATTTCAGCCTCATTTATCCTTCATTTATCTTGGACTGGAATGCAAAAATCAAGCAAAAGAACTAAAGCAAGGTATTTCACTAAATACAAAAAGCTGAAAGACACAAACAAACAAACTAAGATTTATGACTAACCCTACAGATTTCTGGATAGAGATTAATAAACTTGTGAACAAGGTGAAACTATCAAAGGTCTCATAAAATGGGTGGATCACTGATCATGTGAAACTTGCAAAGATACCATTTATTATTTTTCATACAATTTCCTTTTTTCCTTCCTGTTCCTACTGGCCATCAACCTCCCCTGCAAACAATTAAATCTTTCTCTTTACCTGTACTATGGATAACAGCCTTGGTAGATGTGAGAAATGACCAGTGATAACCGCTATGGATAACAGCCTTGGTAGATGTGAGAAATGACCAGTGATAACCGCTCATCATGGTATATAGAGTACGTCTTACCTAATGATTTCCCTGGAAAGTGCCAGAAGCATCCTACTCAGAGGTATATGCTTACCAATCTGCAGCTGCATTAAGAAGCATTGTTTGGCAGGTCAGAAGTACCACATATTTTTCTCAACATCCTCCTGTTACTATGGCACTATGGGCTTCTACCAGGCAGCAGTGAAACAGGAATGCAAAACTCTTCCATACAGCTACTGATTCCCATTCCTCTGGGCCTCCTCCTTTAGTGGTGGGCCACTAACTGAACCCAGGTCATCTGGGTCTCAGTCAGGGCTCCACCCTCTGCACCACAGAACCAGCACATACAAAGATGTTTTGGGGCGAGTTCAATTCCTGTTATGGGATGTCATCCCAGTGGAAGTTACCCTTCCTAACTTTCTTATTCTCCTTTCTATTTACACATATGTAAACACAGACAAGTTAAGGAGCTTATTAATATATATATATATATATATATATATATATATATATATATATATATATATATTATTCATCTTTCATTTGTACAAAATAGAATCACTAATGTTTGGAAGGAAGAACAGTTGGCTCATTTTTCAAAACTGTCTAAGGTTAGCCATGGCTTTCATTACAAAGATATTTTCTACTCCCTGTTTGGCCAGTGTTCTTGAAAAGCCTGCTGCCTTAAACATTACAAGTGTATTTTAACTATGGCTATTTCCTCACAGCAGGCATGGTTTGAGACAAGCTCAGAATACCATACTGCTACCTGGTGGTTACTGATATATTTTGTAATATTAATACATATTTTCAGTGGTACTGTTACTGTTGACTCAACAAGACATTTGATATGTTGATCATGAGGTTCTTCTTCCAGCACTGGCCTTTGAGAATGGTTAGTGTTATTTATCCAAGCGTGTCTTAGCATAATATATACCCCTCAAGGTTTGGTACTGGCTTTGCTACTCCTTTACCTTCTTATCAGTCAGCTGCTGGTATTTAGATTATTATGTGTGCACATTATTTAACACTGATCATGGCATTCCCCTCCAAAATGGTGATCATTATTTATCTAAAATTATAGTTTATGTTACCATGGGTATACTTAGTAAATTAGCTCCAGTGCAGGCAATACAGTGCCCTGATGGTTCCTGTTTTATGATGTTAACTGTATTGTTCCTATGTATTGATATGATTTGATCTATAAAGGTCAACCTTTGTCTCAAATTCTCAAAAGCTTGAGATTCCTGAGTCCCAAAGACAAAGTTGCAACTGGAAAAGACATTCTTACTCTTCAATAAATATGGCCTTCCCTTATTTATCCAGCTTCCTTTAACAAGCATATTTCTACCTAGACATTGTTGACTAGAAATTGCTGATTCATTTGGCTGGGTCCACTGTAAGAACATTATTTTTTGATCATAGAAAAAAACTGGATGGCTTACTATTAATGAAAGAGAGCCTATTTAATTGTTTATTTTATTTCTTGCCTTTTTTGCACGTTTGTTTTATTTCTGCGCTGGTGTGTAGTTTACTGCACAATTCTGGCAGATATGTTGGTGAGCTAGGCGCTACCTATGATTTGTGCTCCAATAAACCTGAAGCTGTTAAAACACTGAATGCAGTGAAATACAATGCTTAACTCTATGATTGCAGATGGGTGCTTCTTGTGTTTTGCTTGTTTTGTTTCTTTATTATACTTTCTAAGCTGGGTTTTTCCACTACTTTGGAACATTCAAGTCACTACCATGACTATAAGTCACCTGGTTTACAGACATCTGAAGTACAAATCACAGACCACTTGCACATCTGTAGTATCTCATCTCTATTTCCCTACAAATTTCTCCCTCTTCCCTTTGATTTCCCTAAATTTCAACTTTTCCTTCTCATCTCTGCCTACCATATCTTCCCACTTTCTGACTATTTCATCCTATTTCCCCTTATTTTACCTCCTTTTCATCCAACTGTAGGATCAAGTCACCCTATTTTAATGTTGGATAAATTGAATACCTCTGTCAAAGTTCTTTATATTAATATCATGTTTCCTTAGAATTCTATGTATTAGATAATTACTTTATATTAATTCTGTTCTTAATGTAGTGTTTTATTAGATATCTACAAATTAGACCATGGTTGTATATAGTGTTTCATTTGAACTCTATGAATTAGACCATTATTTATTGTATATAATGTTTCATTTGAACTCTACGAATTAGACCATTATTTATTGTATATAGTGTTTCATTTGAACTCTACAAATTAGACCATTATTGTATGCCGTGTTTCATTAGAACTCTGTGTATTAGATCATTATTTTGTGTTGTCTTCTGTTTTTATTGTTAAATTTCCCTTAGAACTCTTAAGTACTATAAAATCACTGTATGTATTTTTATTCTCAAATAATGGAGCCTTTCTCCCTGGCCTGTGCTAAAATGTTTTTTGTTCTTGTCCAGTCAGATTATTCAGGGCAACAAAAATAATTAATCTGTTAAATAATGAATTAATTACTGGGCATAGCCCATTTACTGAGGGTACACTACACCAGTTCTGCATATATACGGCATATATAGGGAAAAGCCTGAAAAAAGCTACCTTTTCTTCTTGGTGATACATTCCGTTATTCACTCATTTGAGTAAGTAACATTATATAAGTGTAACAATAGTAAATATATGAAAACTATTTACTTTAATATCTGTAGTATATGTAATAAAGTCTGATAAATCTATTAAAAAAACAATAAACTGTGTATGGGTAAAACCAACAAGCTTTAATTTCTTACTTTAAAATCTAGTGCTTGGCTTTGCAGTCTTCATAAGTTGAAAGAGATAGGTTTACAGGTTTGCACTAGGCTAGATGCCCTTGTGGGCCATTTTAATCCTAGACACCTTCACTTTCAAAGGCTAAAATCAAACCCTGTACCTTGTGTTTGTGATGTAAATATATTAACTATTGTGCCAACCCCCAACCCTAGTAGGCAAATTATATAGTAAAAAGTCACTCTGTCATTAAATTCCTCATTTGATTTTAAATAGGAAACTAGGCAAAAGCTTTAGCAATTTAGCCCTGTGATGATTACAGGATCTGAACTCACATGGTCCTGTGATAATTACAGACCTGCATTTATATGGTTCACTAAATCTAAGTAGCACTTTTAATATCTCACAGTCAGAGTGAATGAGTAGATCAGGAATGAGGGGCAAAAAAGATAAGCACCAATTACCAGGAATACCCTAAAACTTATCAAAATAAATATTTACCAATTCATTATTCATGCCTTGTGGTTGCAGGGTATTAATTTAAAGCTGTGACATACCTCTTTCTTTAGTAGAGAACATGTTTAACAGTAACCATAACTTATCCTAAATAAAACAAATAACTTTAACATACTTCCTTCACCTCTGTGATTCAAACTGAAATGTTTCAGAGAAAGGTTCATAGATGAGCCATTTTTTTAATGTCATACAGGTATTCAAGAATACTTTCCCTCAATTTCCTGATTATTTGTCTGATGTAATTCATATTATATATTATAAAGGCAGTGTGGTGTTTACACAGTCAGGGGTATATGGCAGTTAAAGTACACTCTTCTCACACATCTTTGTCACTTAATATAATAGACAGATGAGCAGAGCTGTATCCAGCTCATCTGGTGCATGGTACTGTTCTCTCTGATCCCTTAAGTTGAGGAGCAAAGAAAATGTTTTCCGATGTGGCACTCCTCCCTTCTGTCCTAATGCAGAGCAGTCTGTCTATGTGAGGAGCAAACATAAATAAATAAATAAATAAATAGATAAATAAACATGGCTCAACTGATCACGCCCCCTAACACCTTTTACCCTGGACAGCTGCCCCCTTTGCCCTACCCTAGCCATGCTGCCTATGAATCATCTCTGCAAACATACTGTACATGCATGAACACTGTTCCACATTAGAGTCCTTATTTTTTTTTATATTTTGGAGTCATACACAGCAGAGTTCAACAGCCTATCACTAAAGCCTTGAGAGTTCAAATAAATGATGTTATGCATAGTTTTAATAATTCTAGATAAAAGCCATCATGTCTCCACAGTAGTTCAGAAAGCCTTTTATCTGGCCTATCGTAAAGGGATCCCCACTAGATCCAAAGAAGTCTTAATTCCCTTTTACTCATATCTTATCAGCCCCAAATATAACACACCTTTTGGCATGTATTTATCTAAACATATCACACAACTTGAAAGACCTCAGAGATTCATAATTAAAAAGATCAGCGGCCTCAAAAAATCTTAGTTATCAGAAGAGACTGGCAGCCCTTCCTCTATACTCATTCTCTTACAGACTCCTTTGTGGAAATCTATGTCTAGCCTTTTGTGCCATGAAAGATCCAAACCTATTTGTTCTCCTATTCCTTCACAGAACTAATGGTTCATCAAATACTCAGTTAAAGGAATTAAACCTTTATCAGATAAATAAGAGATGTTGGTGTGATAGATTCATATCCCAGCATATCCCTCACCTCTGGAAAAAAAACTTCTACTACATGTCAAGCAGAGTAGCATCCTTGCCACCTTGAAGGTAAACCTAGATAATTTAATGAGCAGCCTCAAATTCTCTCCTGGTCTATTTATTTATTTATTTACTTACTGTCATTTGTTTACCAGGATGGTCTATCTGGGTCCAAAGAACCCATTTTCAGTAAAGGCCCAGGGAGAAATGCTCCAATTGTACAAAACAACAGAACACATCATAAATTCTTGGAGTTAAAGGAAAAGAGACAAAAAAATCAGTATTTAGAGATTATCAGAGGAAATCAAAAACATATATATATATATATATATATATATGTATGTATGTATGTCTATATTGTCTTGCCCTCAGTGAGACTAGAGGGAAACTTTGAATAGGGTTTTTGGCTAGGCTTGAAATGATCTGCGGACGGAGTGCCTCGGACTTACCTATGAAGCTCATCTTTCAAAGTATATACACTGGTATTTCCTAACTATCATGCTCTATCAGTACCTTAGCACAGGGTGAATTATTAAGAACTGAAACCCCAAAAGGTTTGGTTTAAATCCCCTTTTATTCAACATAATTGCAAACAGTAATCAGACAGCTCTTTACCCAGCTCAACTCATATAGTATGCAAATGACACAACCTTCATATAATCAGCCTAAACCTTAAAGGAAATGCATTTGTACTTGCAGACATCCTTTGTGGATTAGAGATACCGATCATATTCTTGTTGCTTTCTGAAAAAAAACTTTATGCTGTTCACAGCTAACATATTTAACTTGAATCTTTTTGTTAGCATTGGTGTTCTGTCTGGTTCTTCTGTGAGCATCGAGGAAGTTTATAATACTAAACTTTTGAGTTGACATTGTAATTTACAATATTGCCAACATATCTCTAAAACTGTAAAAACATAGTCGAAAAGTAGGACTGCAATATGAAATAAAGTTGTTTTTTACTGCTCATGTCTCCTTAATCACAGTCTGCTCTTTTTGTGCAGGTCAGCTTCCTACATGATATCCCTTTGTTTACAAACTTGTACAATATCTCATCATCAATGCTTGAATACAACTGTACTAACATT
>NC_056733.1:1595570531-1595598031 GCF_019279795.1 Protopterus annectens
AAAATATATACATGGGCATTTATTCAAAGAGCTTTTTATACTCCTCAAAGAATTAGTAGAATGTTTAAAGAAAACAGTGTCAGTTTTGGAAATGTAATAATAATGGAAAAGTTAATTTGCAGCATTAATTGGGAGTATATGTAATGTGTGTGTGTGTGCATGCATGTGTGCGTGCGTGCGTGTGTGTGTGTTTGTATCTGTCCAGGTAACTCCTATAACAAATGTTTGAGAAGTTGCATGGCATCGATTACATCTGGAGTGCAAATAAAGAGCAAGATGTAATTTTTGCTCTGAACTGCTAACACAGATAACCCTAACCCTATACCTTACCTTACTAAAAACGCTTTCCATATGCTACTGCTATTCACGGAAAGTGTATCTGAAGTTAGTGGTAGCATTTTGGTTAACCGATTGCAAAAGGAAATTATTTATTTTCTTTTTGGTTTTGTTTACCTTGCTTGTCTGACTGAGTTTATTCAAAAAAAGACCTTTTCAGCTGAGGCCTGGGGAAAAAAGCTCCAGCATATTATAATGGGATGACATGGTCAACAAGCCACGTTGCTTCGCTAGGGACAGCTTGCACCTGTCACCCCTGGGCTTTCGGATATTGGTGAAGGCTCTTGCCACCCCCATAGTGCCTTTTTTAGGCAAGGCTCAAAAGACAAACCCACCTCCATAGACAACACAATGAATAAGAAACTAAGGGTAATGCTGCTAAATGCCAGAAGTCTAAACCTCAAGATGCACGCACTCGAAGCCCTCCTCAGTATGGAGATCATCAATATCTGTGCAGTGACAGAAACCTGGTTCAATGCTCCAGAGAGCACCCCAGCACTATCAAGTTATACCTCATATCATGCTTTTCGGCCCCATAACTCAGACCGAACCACAAAAGGAGGGGGAGTATCCATATTTATCAAAGATACCCACACCTCCAGGTTAGTGGCGTCGCACGAAGCATCGGAGACCATCCCTGTGCAACTAACAGTGGGCAAAACAGCTTTTCAGTTTGTAGCATGTTACAGACCACACTCTCAAAATCAGGAATCCCACTTGGCTTTCCTGAAAACACCGGAGAATATGAAGATCTCCAAACACCATTATATTGGGTGACTTCAACTACCCAAACATAGACTGGGAGCATTACTCAAAACCCAATACCTTAGCCCAAAGGTTCCTGGAATTTATAAACTCAAGTGCTATGGAACAACTAGTCACCACTCCCACAAGAGGGGAAAACATACTTGACCTGATCATTACCAACATGGGGGCTCTATGCTCCATGCCAGAGGTATACCCCTCATTGGTGAGATCAGACCATAAATTAATCTCACTGGATATCCACATCCCGACCCCAACCTCAGCCCAGAAAACCACAGTGAAAAACTTCTCAAAAGCGAACTTCACACTTCTCAAAACCGAGGTGGAATCCTTCAAGTCCCCCGGGCCAGTGGAAACTACGGCCCAAACTGCAGAATCTGCTATCCCAAACAAAACCAAGACCCAATCTTCCAAAGGCAGGCATCCAGTCTGGTGGACCCCAGCCATAAATAAGCTGTACAATAGAAGGAGGAAGCTACTACATGATAGAGCAAAATCCCTAAAAGGGAAGGCATCTCTGATCAGTACTAGTAAAAAACTACGATCCCTCATAAAATCCTTCAAGGCCAGCTTCAAGAGAAAAATTGCACAGGACACTAAAGATAATCACAAGGCTTTTATTAGTTATGTTAGGAACTTGGGATGCAACTCCCAGATATGCTCAGAGTTTATCCAAAATGACAAAAAATACACTGAACCCACAGACATTGCCAACATCCTGGCAGACAGGTTTAGTGCAAACCCCCTCCCCCAAAAGAGCAAATATCTATCCCAGAAGAGTACTGCCTCCCTAACATCTCAGATGCTCAGGTGAAAGCCGCCCTCTCCAAAGCAAAAAACACTGCATCAATGGGACCAGACGGTGTCCCGGGTTGCGTCCTACATGAGCTCCAAGCAGAACTAAACCCTCACGTAAAACTGCTGTACAATATCAGCCTTACTACAGGATATGTACCCAAAGAATGGCATACAGCAACAGTGGTCCCACTCCACAAAGGTGGTGCCTCTACGGACCCTGGAAACTATCGCCCCATAAGCCTGACTAGCCTAGTCTGCAAGGCTATGTAAAGGATCATCATGGAACTCATAAACAAAGACATTGGGGACCTACAGACACTAGATCTTACCCAATTCGGCTTTGTCAAGGGCAGATCCTGCCTCTTGAACCTGGTCGACTTCTTTGAAACAGTCACCAAGGCCATAGATGAAGGGAAGGTAGTCCACACAGCCTACCTGGTGCTCGCAAAAGCATTTGACACAATACCCCACTCAGGCATCATAGTTAAGCTATCCAGCTTAAATATAAACCCCTATGTCACAAGATGGGTTGCAAACTGGCTCAAAGACAGAACCCACAGAGTCAGAATTGCTGGAGCCATGTCAGACTCGAAACCAGTTACAAGTGATGTCCCACAAGGCTCAGTCCTGGGACCTCTCTTATTCGGTATATATTTTTCCGAGGTACAGGCTAACATGGGAGGACTGTGGCTGACCAAGTTCGCAGATGACTGCAAATTGGGCGCCATAATTGACTCTCCAGCTGACATGAGCATTCTTCAAAAAGGTCTCACAGAGATGGATAACTGGTGCCAGAGCCATGGCCTAAAGCTAAATGCCAAAAAGTGTATAGTCATACCCTTTGGCAAAAACAAAGTGCCCACAAATTACCACATAGGTGGTAACCCATTAAGTACGGAGGAAGTAATTAGGAACCTGGGAACCCAAGTTGATAGTAATCTCTGCTTCGACAACCACACTGCCAAAGTGGTTAGAAAGACCTTTTATATAGCCCACCTTATCATGAAAGGATTCACATCTAGATCAAGGGAGGTCATCGTGCCCCTTTATTCATCCCTCATCAGGCCCATAATAGAATACAATGCCCCATTTGGGATGTACCTTACCCGACACTTGCAGCAACTAGAAAGTCCACAAAAGTACCTCACAAAGAGGATCAAGAGACTCAAACAGATGCCATATGCTGCTCGGTTAAAGAAACTCCAGCTCTACTCAGTTGCATACCACCTACTTAGAGGCGATCTATGCCTGACATATAAAGCTATGTCCAACCCAGAATTAATGGACATGCTCCACCTCAAAAAATCCAAATCCCTTAGAGCCACATGCTCAAGGGACTTGAACCTCAACACAGAAATAAATAGGACATGCTGGAGGGACAGATTCATAACCCAGAGGATCCCTTCACTCTGGAACAGAATCCCAGTCCATGTCAGGCAGAGCCCCTCACTGACTCTCTTCAAGAGGAATCTTGATGAGTGGATGGGGGATCGTAGGTTTACCCCGGGGATTACTTCTGTGTCACTACTAGACAGAGGCACAGTAAACTAACTTTAAAAAGGGCACAGTAAACTCAAAATCAAAGGGTGGCGAAAGCCAATCACACTGTGGCTAGGCTTATAAATGCCCCAGGGCAGATAGCCTAGTATGAACCTATGAACCTATAAACATTGCAGACATTCAGTAATGGCATGAACAGATATTAATACACATTTACAATTACATTTTCATTTGCTAATTAAATTGCATTCATATGAAATAAAGGCAATTATTACAGTATAACAGATGTTTATTCATTTAGCAGATGTTCAACAGTGAGCATTTAAAGAAGTGTTTAGTGAGTTTGTCAGATAGATAATAGATCTTGTGATTAGTGCTTAGAAAGTCAAAGAAATGGAAGTGCGGGAAGGAACTTTTTGGGCAGGAAATGGTATTAAGTAGATTAAGAGACAATTATATATGGCCATCATATGGTTTATATTCAAGGACAAAGGTGGGGAGCGAGCAGTGTCAAACTGTGTATATGGCTCAGAGTTTCCAACAAAACTGTTCAAGTATTGGTGAAGACTGGTTGTGGGCCACAGGATTCTGTTTGAAGAGAAATGATTTGATGATATGACAAGCTGAAGATTACACTGACATTTATTCTGAAGATACACAGGAGACAGGAGCAGATCTATTGACTTAATAAGTGAAGTTTTACTTGTGCTTTAAATGAGTTTACATCCTGAATGGGTTTCAGCAGTAGTGGGATGCAGATGCATAGCTTAGCTACACTATTTAAATAGAGTCACCTGTAGTATTAGAAGATTTGGTTATAGTGATTAATGATTTTTCTGTAGAATGTAAATTTCTATTGAGAGAGTAGTGTTGTATTAAGTTCTTAAGGGCTGGGCAATTTCCTGGCTTACATGGAAATCTGTGCATTGTAGTTACCTTAAAAAGAGCTATGCAATGAGATATTTCTAGCCATTTTAATTCTCTCAGTGCTAGGCAGTGGTGTGTTCTCTTGTTATAGTGTATTGAAAATATTGCTATTTTCCTATAACATTGCTCAGGATTGGACAGTTGTGAGAACTAAAGTTAGTGAAGACTGGGCAGCAAAGAGGAGAGATGGCAGTAAGAATGTGGAGGCAGTACATATTTTGCCTATGTCAGTGATGCAGTGTTCTTCTCTGTATAATCTACCTAGTTTTTGATGATTTTTAAACCACTTTTGATACGTGGTTTTCGAATTTCAACTGGTCATCTATAATGACTCCTAGTAATTTTGTGTGTTTTATTTGTTCTATCATGTTTGTTTTGGTAGAGATTATAGTAAATACTGTTGTTTTTGGTAGAAATGTATTTGGGATAAAGAGCAGTAATTTCATTTTTTTGGGGGGGTTTAGAAGTAGGTTTAAATTATTTAGCCATGTTGCAATCATTAAGAATGATTGTTTTGTAAAGTCTTGGAGTCTGGAAAGAGATTTGGCAGAGCAGATTAGTGTCTAGTTATCAGTGTATTGGACTAAGGTAACATTTTTTGCAGTAATGAAAAGGTCATTGATGAATATGTTGTAAAGTCTGAGGTAGCTACAGAAATATTGCAGTGAAGAGTTTGTGATCCCTGAGGATCAGAGTTGGTGTCTATGTTTCTGTTGGGAAACCATATCAAATGCTTTTGATAAGTCTAGGAAGATGGAAACTAGGCTTCTGGCATTTCTATGGGTGTTTACAGTACTAACAAAACTCAGCAAAACACTAGTTGTGCTGTGATGAGGACAGGAGCTGTGTAGGGTTGAAAACAGAAGCTCATTGTGCATTAGATAGCTGAGAAGTTGCATATGAATACATTTTTTCTAATATCATTATTAAGGGAGATAAAAAGGCAGTTAGCCTCTAGTTTAAAGATATTTATCAATTTGACACTTGTGCAGTGAAATAATGAATGATTTTCCATGGCAAGGAATTTTATTTTTAAATATGGATCAATATATTAGAACTGAGACTGGGTATGAAATAGCCTCAGCTATTTTATAATATTTACTAGCTAGATTATCAGCACAAGGCTTTAATTTTTTTGATGTATGTTTTCATGGTAGCTGGTTGGAAGGAGACATGTTGAAGGAAGTTACTTGCTTGAGCAAGATCATTAAGAATTTGATTAGCTGCCTGGCTGGTTACTGACTGTATTCTCTGTATAAGGTGGTATTATGTTGTTTATGTATGTTTGGTTGTTGACTGTGTAGCTTGCCCTGGATTTAACAGTTTAT
Source organism: Protopterus annectens (assembly GCF_019279795.1). NCBI lineage: Eukaryota > Metazoa > Chordata > Ceratodontiformes > Protopteridae > Protopterus > Protopterus annectens. The sequence goes on from NC_056733.1 coordinate 1,595,576,186, forward strand.
TGATTGAGGCACAGGACATTTTTTGGTTATTAGTGTATATATTTTGATTGGTGAAGTAATATATTTTGTTATCTTTGGTGTCAAGTTGTTTTGTTAAGTTTTGTAGTCTATATGCTAGAAAAGTAGGAGTTGTTTTATTTTTTGCCCATTTCTTCCTGGCTTTGTCTCTTTTTTCATGAGCTGTTTAGTTGATAAGGATAGCTACCTGGACAGTACTTGCAAATGGTCAGATGGGATCAATGTACCATTCCGGAAATCATATGCAAATAAAAAAAAGCCATGGGACAGGGTTGGCTTTGGTGCTTTTTATTCTGAGGAGGGCTAGTGTGTTTAGAAGAACTAGGAATATTTTATTGAACTCAGGGACAGAATTATCTATGTAAAGAGTATTTAGTGACTTCCAGTTAAGGAACTGTAGTGTATTAATAAAAGTATCCTTATGAAAAGTAGTAAGTTGTCTTAACAGGCTGTAAAAATGTGTTTTGGGGCTGTTGCTTTGGGGCATTGTAGACTGGTAAGTGATCACTTATGTTGCATGACAGAGTTCTGTGGGATGATATTTCATTTGGAGAGGCTGTTTATTACAGAAAGCAATTAATTTATAGCTGGTGCTCAGTAAATAGCAAGGAGCACAAAGGAAAACAGGTTTTCTTTCATTTATTGAACACACTCACAAAGAAGCTAGGGTTTGAAGTAACTAGTTTACACAGTGTAAGCTAATGATCAAGCAAAAGGACAGTGGACAATTTATTAAATGGTCCTTAGAGTGTAAAGACTATTCTTCTGGGGGGAAAATCACAGCCACTTTCTGGCACAGAGCAGTCAGATACCTGACTAGTTGAACTTACTATACAACAATGATCTTCATGTTAAACTTATTTAAATTGCACATCAATAATAATCTCAGATGGCTGCTGCTCACAGATGCAGTTTTTGCACATGATCAGTTAGACAAGGTGTGACTTGTGGCAGAACTCCTGCTGTTTAAGTGACAAGGATCAATGTAATGTCCACAGGATCTAAATGGAAAGAAAAAGAGAAAAAGCACTACTATACTGAATATTATATGGAGACAATAAAGTTAATGCATAGAAAGCTAGCTTATTTCTAGAGGTGGAGGAAAGAAGACAGTGAGTTAAAATAGGGTCTATATCAGTTCACCGAAATGGCTGAAGTTCGAACACCATACGTTTGAACTTCTAACCACGAACTGCAAAAACACTGAAGTCTTAGAACAATGATTTTTTTCCCAGGGAAAAAAAAATCGCTGTTTCAAGAAACACACACACACAACATAAGCACACCAAAAAAACACCAATCCACACACATACACTTAAAATCCTACATCTAACCCTACACTAAACTGTACATACACTACTATTTATCCACTTATCCCAAACCCTAACCCTAAGATCCGTCACTATCGCACAATCATCTGACCCGCGCCCTAACCCTAACTCACCTATCCCGCCCTAACCCTAAAGTCTGTCACTATTGCACACCCACCTCACCCGCACCCTAAACCTAACTCACCTAACCCGTGCCCTAACCCTAATGTCCACACAATCGCACACTTACCTGAACCCGACCCATAACTTCCCACCACAGTCCTGATAATTGTGAAGCCACAGAAACGGCCCACCGAATTCTATCCCTGGGAAAGAATTCAGTGTTCCGCATCTTCGCGATAATCAGTGTTCGAACTTCACAGTTCAAACATCTGGTGTTTGATCGTCAGCCATTTCGACGGACTGATATAGACCCGCTAAAATAAGAGAAGGTGGGATATTTTAAGAGGAAAGCAAAGGTAACAAAGTTTATGAAAGTAAGGTCAAAATAGGTATAGCAGGAAGTGTAGTGATACAGAACCACAGTGATACACTGTATAGAGCTGAAGAGAGTAAATTATCTGAACACAGCACTAGACTGTTAAACAAATTATAAAACCATCACTTAGTAAGCATCCATCAAATTAATCAGTATGGCAAAGGAATGTTGTACATATCATAGCATCAGCAAATTAAATGACATACATGGAATAACAAACGTTAAAAGGCAGAGGCTCAACATACATAAAGCCTATCCAACAAGAATAACATCAGTACAAATGTAGCACACTAACAAGGTTCTATGCACTCTCACAGAATAAAGAAAAATGTAATAACATATGACACATACCTGCCCTATGAAAGAAGATAATGAGCGGATATGGAGACCTAACTGAGAGGAGATTTAGGAGTACATTCGACTACTGTGACCCAGGCTTAGAGGCAGATGAATATGTGAAACTGTCCACTAGAGGGATGAATGTGTGACGCTACCCAATATTTAGTACTTTGACCTAGACTCAGAGGGGGATGAATGTGTGAAGCTGCCCACTATTTAGTACTGTGACCCAGACTCAGAGGGGGATGAATGTGTGAAACTACCTACTATTTAGTACTGTGACCCAGACTCAGAGGGGGTGAATGTGTGAAGCTGCCCACTATTTAGTACTGTGACCCAGACTCAGAGGGGGTGAATGTGTGAAGCTGCCCACTATTTAGTACTGTGACTCAGACTCGGAGGGGGGACGAATGTGTGAAGCTGTGTACTGTGACCCAGACTTAGACGGGAATGAATGTGTGAAACTGCCCACTATTTAGTACTGTGACCCAGACTCAGAGGGGGTGAATGTGTGAAGCTGCCCACTATTTAGTACTGTGACCCAGACTCAGAGGGGGTGAATGTGTGAAGCTGCCCACTATTTAGTACTGTGACCCAGACTCAGAGGGGGTGAATGTGTGAAGCTGCCCACTATTTAGTACTGTGACTCAGACTCAGAGGAGGATGAATATGTGAAACTGCCCACTATTTAGTACTGTGACCCAGACTCAGAGGGGGACGAATGTGTGAAGCTGTGTACTGTGACCCAGACTTAGACGGGAATGAATGTGTGAAACTACCCACTATTTAGTACTGTGACCCAGACTCAGAGGGGGATGAATGTGTGAAGCTGCCCACTATTTAGTACTGTGACCCAGACTCAGAGGGGGATTGCTTGTTGATATATCATCTCACACACACATGCACACATGTATTATTTATATATGTTATGTTATATTATGTATCTAGCTCTGACTGTGAAGCTCATTTAAATGTTTGGCTTGATACCCACTTTACCAATCTTTTTGGTGTGATAATTTTATTTTGTCAAGTATGTAGTCTTATGTAATGCTCCTATATCTATATATATTAAAGCTGACTTAAAAAAGCACTATTTTAGAATGCTGTGATAGTAGTTATAAACGTTATAACAAAAAAATTGGAATAAGCCTTCTTCTACTTCTTTTGTTGATATAATTTTTAATATCATTAGTCAACTGCGATAGTGCAGATGACAGAATGACCTAGAAGTGGTTTACAGACTTGACAATGAACTATACATAACAAGCATGATAATAGCCCATATTCATCAAAACATTAACTCTTTGAAGAACCACTATCAGTTCTTTGGGAAATAATGCAGTTACTAATGACAAATTAATAATATAAAAAGATTTCAGAAATGTACTCATACTAATTTAGAGATACTGCTACTGATAAATGTTATACCGAGAGGTTGGTCTGAGCAAAACGTCAGAAGTAAAGAAAGAATTCCAGTCTTAGTTTTTTTTCTTTCAAAAATAAATAAGTTACATTCAGGTTTTAATGCTCATAGCTGAGAAAATAATAGCTCCCAAACAAATGAGAAAACAAATCATTGTCCTGGATTTAACAGAGAGGATGCACAAATGACATCTGAGAATAATAAAGTGCAAAGAAAGAACAAGATATAATTTTTGGTCTGGAATGTCAACACAGATAGAAGTAATAGCAAGCTCAGTAATTAGCTGTGCATAACCTCACAGCAGTCCAAAGGAACAGATGTTATCATGCCCATTTGTAAGTGTTCCATGGATTTAAGTAGCTACCAATTTATCCTTATTCAAAGAAGCCATAAATCTCATATGTGTGAATTATTATTCTTAGTTCTTGGAAATAATCAAACTGGCACAAACAAGTACAACTGTGATTAATGCATTGTAGTTTATATTCCTGAGACAGGAATATCAGATGTAGTCATATTTGACAGTGGTCCACAAAATGAAATAATTCTAGAATTCAGAAAATGTGTACCTGAATAGGAATTCAGACATATAACAACCAGTTCTAACTATTGTTAGTCCAATCAACAAGTGGAAACAACTTGAAGAAAGAAAAATTTGATTATCAAGGGTTCCATGCTGAGATGGCAGACTGAATGCAACACTTTTTGGGAGCTCCATAAAACTACTCTAAATAACAGATTAACTAAGTTTCTTCAGAAAAAAAATATCAGAAAACCTTGGACAACATTACTACTACCAGTATACTAACTTTGGAATATATTCATCAAACATTTCCTGTCAGAATTATCTGGAGTTTAAAACTATTCTGGGAGAATGAGTGGCTCAAAGAATTCTCACTCAGAAACTACTTTGAGAAAAGAAATTCAGCTGATGTCCTCTACATTACAAAAGTTATCATTAAAATGGACAGTTTTAAAAAGACAATTTAGAAAATTTAAAAGAAAGCTGTCATAAACAAGCAAAAAACCTTTAAAGAACTGATACAGCAACACCAGACTAAAATAATAAACATCGAAGTGTCTTTATCTGACATAGATGGAAGGCTTAAGGAAGAAGAAATGCAGGGAGAATTCCTTCAGCAACAAAATACATGGCTTACCAACAAGGTAGATGATTTAGAAAATAGAGAAAGGAGAAATATAAGAATCTTTGGACTACCTGAGAAGACTGAAGGTGATGATATTATTTTATTTTTAAACTCTTGGTTACCTGACTTTCTTGACTTAAAAGAGGGTATTTCTTATGGCATAGAAAGGGCTCATAGAGCTATAGGGAAACCTGTTCTATCACCATCTACCTCCACACCTAGATCTATTATAGTAAAATTTCTTTCCTACTCAGACAAAGAACTAATTCTAAAATCTGCATGGAGAAAAAGCCCACTGAAATATAAGCATAATCAAATTAGATTTGATAATGACTATTCCTCCAGAGTCTTGAAAATAAGAAAAAAAGCCTGGCCACTTGGGAAGTTGCTCAAGCAAAACAAAATAAAAGCCCAACTTGCATATCTTGAAAAAATAAGGATTTTTTTTTTCAAATGAAATGAGAACATTTAATGAGACTGAAGAAGCAATTACTTTAATTAGAAACAACAACATAATAATAGTTCCAGAAGAGATGGATCGGTCTTCAACTACCTCTCTGAAAAGATCTCCTGAGAAAAACACTTGGACTGATGTACCTCTCTGAAAAGATCTCCTGAGAAAAACACTTGGACTGATGTGAGGAAAAAGAAGCAAATAACTGAGACTAAAACCATTATTTCTACCACTTCTCTTAAAAAATCTACTTAAGGTTGAATTTCTTTCTAAAGGTAAAAAATATGTACAGTATTTATTTTATCAGTAATATCACTGTTTCTTATACTGTTCTTACATAAATGCATATATGTGCTTTATGCTTAACTAACATCTAAATATAATAGTCAATGCATATATGTGCTTCATTCATATTTAACATCTAAATGTAATAGTCAAACAATAACAGTTTACTTGATATAGACATCTGCACACTAACACAAGAGGGTAGAATTGTAGAGAACTGTTAACTAGAAAAGTAACTATTTTTACTTTAAATCACTAAAAGTGGGATATAAATTCTATATTGGATGTTTATGCTTTCACTAATATATTATTAATGAATAATAAGAGTCATGGCTACATTTGTTATTATCTCCTGAATGAAATGCAATTTTCTGTTGTTTGAAATAATCAGGGATTTGTGGTTCACTACAACAAAAGCAGTCTCATTATTTTTCAGTTAAACTGCTTTTTCCATTCAAAAATAACTTGCTCGAGACAAGAGACTTTGACAACTGACTCTGTGTCTCTTGTGAGCATGTAAATGCGATCATCGCATATTTTATATATTTTATATATATTTTATATTAACAGCGGAATGCTCGTACTTCACTAGATCTCAAGAAACGAGCCTGCATTTATATTAAGACATAACTTGGAAAAAAAAGTAAAATAATAATAATTCTAAATAAAGGTAGAGGACTGAAGGGTTTGAGGAGGCTACAGAAACACTCAGGGGTTGAAGTTTCACTTACGTTGCCTCCTTGAGTAAAATAGAAAGCATTTCTTGAATGATTTGCTGTGTATTCCGTCCTAGCCCTCTGTTAATCTGTTGACTGTGATCAAACAGTGCAAGGGTTTGTCCCTAACATGCATAACTTCCTATTATTACTACAGAGAAAATACGTTGGCGACGTAGTTATGCACGTATGGAAACACTTCCTTAATATTTTAAAGTGACAGTTGATCTCCTAAATGTTTAAGCTTGGAGAAACAAAATAAAAAAAAAAAAAAAAAAAAAAAAAACACATTGGAGAAGGTACACTAAGGAGCTTGACTGATTAAAGCATAGTTTTAGCACCAATTAATAAAACATAATAAATGACTGTTATGAACTACACATGTTTGAAACAACAAGTAAAATTAAATGGAAATCATACAGAACATATTTGTTTTACCTTCTTGTTAGTATAAAGGAGCATTTTATAATGAGATTACAAAAGTCTTCAATTTCAAGTAGTAAGGAGTTTGTAAAGTATAAATGGGCTTGGAACACCTTGATTTAGTTTATATTTTAAGGAAAACTTAAAATGGAAGTGTTTCATTGGAAGATAGACATTTCTAATATAGCACTCACAACTAAGTTTACCTATATGTTTGGCTTCTTACAGTCTGATCATGCCAGATTGTAAGACTGAATATCCCATAATATACTTAGTAATTGAATGTAACAAATATATTGAAAAGTCACAATATTGATATTGGTAGATTTGACACCTTGCTTATACTATAATAACTACCTTCACTCTGAATACCATATTATTGTCATTGCATAGTAATTGAGATGTGTAGTAAAATAAGCCAAAAGTCCTGTTTATATATTGTTCATCTGCGAGTAATGAATCTGTGGCTCTTGTCTTCATAGAGATGGGAATCTAAATATTTACTAATTGCAATATACCAAGTAGGATCCATTCCAAATTAATGATAAACTGTTTTTTTCAAACTGGAGAAATGAGAATAGTAAAAAACAAAGCACATTTTTTCCTCACACACAAACTGCTCTGCAATGTATTGTTTACCAGAAAGTTGTGTTAGCCAAGAGACATTTTATACACAGTTTCTTGTGACATATGCTGTCAAACTACTTCAGTGAAAGAACATGGATAAAGTAAAATTAACAAATGTATGTCAGGAAATTATGTTATATTGTTACCTCCATTCAACTGCACTACAGTAAGTAAAAAGTTACAGAAAAGTACTTGTACATCATTGCTTCTGAGATAATATAACAGCAGAGAACATTAGTCTCTAAACATTATTAATTTAATGAGTTTAATAACAAAAAATAAAGAGAAACATACTTGAACATCGTATATTTTGAGTAATCTTGACAAAAAATTCAGGTAGATAAAAGGCTTGAAATTGAAGCATTTTTTTATACTGTGAGTAAGGTGGTGATATTATATCAATACTAAACCTATTATATGTTATTATAGAAACTATTCAAACAAACTAAAAAGTGAATGCCTAAACCTATACTGATACTAATATTAACATCTTTCACAATAAAGACTATAGTGTTTCTCACAAGTCATATATTGAAATAAATGTTTGTTCTATAAGAAATCTCTAAAGGTGCAAATAATCTAGGTTAACGTAACATCTGTCTATGATGTCCTAATTGTAATATGCAAAAGTTGGAACAAATGAATTTGCATATCTGGTTTCTCACATATTGACTTTTAGAATATAGGTATAGGAAATTAGTGTGACGTAATAACATGATTTCAATCACATGTATTTAACTTACTTTGCATGGAACATAATATAACTAATCTTAAAAGTTCTATATGTCTTTCTAGATAACAGAGTTGCTTCAGCCATATTATTATGCTATAAATAGATGCTTTAAGTTTGGAATAACTTTACTTCATACATGGAAAATACTATTCAGTTACAATTTCATATCTTATTACTTGTTTGTATTATTATCATTCTTAAAATCATAAATGTTCATTCTGCTATGAAAACCAATCTAAAATGTAAGAAGTAGTGATTAATATTTATCTCGTTCTTACCACTCTAAAATTATTAAAAATAATAATAATAAAAAATAACAAAGTGTTTGCTCCAGGAATACATAATGGAGCTTCAAATCTACTATTGGTCTAGATTTAATTTTGGAAATGAGGGTTTTTCTGACTGAACATTTTTGTTCTGTCAGATTAGGAATGTTTATCATTCCATGTATGTTTAAGGGTTATTTAACATTTTTTTCTAATGCATTTGTTTGATTTTGTTCACTCTACATATGTTCTCTTTCCCTTTTGGCCTCAATTAAACTCACATTTACATAACTCAAAAGGAAACAATAACCTGTCTTCTAAATCTAATATATGTAAGAAAGTCACACAAAACTTAAATAATAAATTACTTGGTCAATATATTCATTTCAAATATAATTTATTTATAAATAAATAAGATGGATATAAAGTTATTTTCTTTAAGCATGAATGGTTTAAATAATGCAAGGAAAAGATCAAATTTACTCAAATATCTGACCCTCTACACCCGGACCAACTTACTTATCAAGCAGCATCCAACCACTCACTTGAATTTCCCAACTCACTGAAATAGCAATTCAACCAAATAAGCAGTGTCCTCACCTCAGGTTGCTTACTTATACTTGTCAAGCAGCATCCAACCACTCACTTGCACTTCCCAACTCATTAAAATGAACCTCCAACACCAGAGGGGGAACAGAAGAGGGACAAGCTTGGCCCTCCTTTTTGGCCACCAGCCTGTCCAGGTTGTTCCCCCTCCTTCACTCCAAAGCTTTAAACAAACCCTCCAAAAACAAGCCTAGCCATACATAAAGGTCTAGCCAAAGTCATTTGGTGCACACCATAGCCTCTAAAACAAACTGGATCTCTGTCATAAACCTCCCATTGCCCTAACATACCAATCTACAAAGCAGCTAGTTGACTAAAATAGCTGAACTTAAACTGATGAGCCCTCTCCCAAAGCCAAAATAACCACAGCACTACCCCAAACCACAGAATACCCATACCTTGATATAACCTCTTTAAATCAGCAATCCTTTCATATTCTTCCAACTGTAACTCCAGAGTTATTCTCACATCATAACCTTGCAAATGTACCACAAAGAGTGAAAGGGAGCACCATGCCCCTGAAACAATGCAAGCCCAGTTGCATGCTTCCCAGCCTAACTGCACCCCCCCCTTTTATGTCCCCAGCAGATATAAGAATGGCCAAAAGAGAGTTTTTTTTACACTAAATCCAATGGCCCCACTGGTAAACCCAAAATGAGTATAAAACCTCTCTCCCAGACAACCAACACACCAAAATGATTAAATTTCCAATTAATCCATTAAAGTCTTGGTCAACATAACATTGCTCCCCAGTAATGCAACCTAATCATTCCCCCCTAAGTATAACCCCAGCAAATCAAGCAAATCACCTGCATTTACAACCCAAGTCACATGCTCACTAGTTCCCATATATGTTCCTGTGGCCTACCCATGCAATCCTCCTAAAAACAACTCAGTCACAAACCATCCTGCCATGGCCACAACTTGACTGCTGAGCTTACACTGCTTCTTACTCATGAGGCATGGCTTCATGTTCTTCTTGTGACCCCACTCCACCAAGATTCTTCTTCTTTCGGCTTTTTCCCAGTTAGGGGTCACCACAGCAGATCACCTGCAATCCACCTACAACATATCTTTGGGGTGTGGGAGGAAACCGGAGCACCCGGAGGAAACCCACATGACCACAGGGAGGACATGCAGACTCTGCACAGAAGGCACCCCATCCAAGGATCGAACCGGAGAACCTCTTGCTTTGAGGTGGCAATGCTAACCTCTGCACCAACGTGGTCTCTCCCACTCCACCAAGATTAACTTTCCAAAAATATATAATGCCCTTACATACCTCTCAGCTTAGACCAAGAAATTTGGAGCAAGCCACAAAGAAAAGTGGGACAAAAAATAGGGAGGGGGGGCAATTTTATATATTGTCATCGCAAACAAAAATAGAAGAGGTGTGCAGTAGCATGAATTTTCTAAAGGGAACTCTAACTTCAAACCTTAATGATTTAACACTAATTGCATGAAAACCAAAAATTATGAAAAATGACCCAAAATATAAGGCCAAAATTTGAATGTTCTAGGAAACTGTACAGTAGACGTATGTTCCTTCACTCGATACCTCCAAGAACCAGTTCCTGAAAACTCACCTATGATGCTCAGCAATCAAGTACTCCAGCAACATATCATACCTGAAAGGTAGCACTTTTATTTATTTATTTATTTTTTTGATAACATTTATTGACCAACAAACCACCCTCAGAATGGCTTCAAAACATCCATAAAATAAAAGCCATATGAACTGCAGCCCCATAAACCTCCAACTGCCAGTGTTGACCCCTAAAAAAACTTATCTTGTCACAAGTTGATGGTTTGTCAAACTTCATTCTATTAAACTTATCCCAAATCTTCAAACCAATGAATCACCGACCAAAATTTTGTGAATTCACATAGCCTAGTCACCTGTACAACTACTTGCAGCTAATTCCTCTGAACAAAATGAGCTGCCTTAACTTGTTCCCAAGTTAACCAAACTAAATCCTCCCACCCCAATCCTTCCCACCAGGAGCTGCAACAGAAATTTAACAATCTGGCAATTTCTTACCATATGCCTTCCTTATAAAAGCTACCCCAAACCCTGCAGCAAGCCTAAACACTGCCTTTACTTAAGCCTTCAACTACTGTGTAGACAAGAACGAACCCAGTTCCTCATATCAAATAATATGTACTGGACATGGAAATAAGGGGAACTTGGCTAGTGCATAAGGGTTCTAGAGCCCCAATCCTAGTAACTTCCCATGATCCTATGATTGTTGTGACTCCCCCCACCCCAAACCCCACCAGCACCAACATGCCTTATTGAACACTAAATAAAATAAAATTATCTGTATCCCTTTGTCTGCCACTCCAGCAACCAGAACTTCCACCCCAGCAGATTCCATAACCTTTGAAGTCCACTTCCGTCAAGCCAGTAGCTGTTGCTTCCTTTGCACTCCCCATGTGTAACCTTATTGCACACCACTGTAGTGACTGGGATATCCACTGAAACAACTTGCTTCCACCATCTGCAAGCTTACTGCATAGTGCTGCAACAACTTGAAATGCCCATCACCGCACCACCCTCTGTAAAGAGAAAGACAAATGTAAATACTCTGAACTTCATTAGTGAGGGTTCCACTTTTCATCTGTTTGTTCCAGATTATAGTGACAGAGTTCCCCATACTGGTAAAAGAAGGAGAAACAGTCCCTGATAAAGAAAATACTTTAATGTAACACCCCATAACATAACCAGGCTTCCAACAGATTTTACATATAGCACACTATAATCATTCTTGCATAAATTAAAAGTAAAACAGAAATATGTATTTATCCATAAAACAATGTGACCTTGGTAATCCCTCCCATGTGCTATACTGTTCCACCAGCAGCTGCAACATCACATGTGGAACCACAATGAAACCCAAAAAGTTGAAAATTACACACAAAGTAAAGTACCTCCATAACCTACCCATATCTCCCAATGTACCTAATTTTGGGGACAGTAACTGTAAGACCTTTTTTGGCTATACCATGTGATGACAGCCCTGGCCCTGGCCTCTGCAAAATCCTGAAAGCCAACTAAACTGCTAGCCAGGCACCATTTCAGCCAGTCTGCATGCTGGATACAGCCTGCCCCCCAACCATCTGTTCAGTAGCCTGCCCATCTATGTCCCCTCCTTTCCCTGGCACCTAATGAAACATGCCACCAATGCCCCTAGTTTGAGCCCTCAAGCCTCAAACTCATATACCTGGTCTCTGTGCTCTACCACATCCCTCTGTGCAGCTCCAGCAATCAACCCCCCCCCCTTGCAGCAATATCCATCACCTGATGAGACCACATCCTTCAGCCCACTGGCTGATATGAACTCTGTGGTGAAGCCATCTATGACCCCATTGCACAACACTCCAGTATCTGAAACACCCAGCATAGCACCCGCATCTCCAAGAGAGAAAAAAAATGGAATCATCTAAAATACATAAAACACATTTAAGACAACCTTCCCCCCCTCTGACTGCCCTCAATAAATTCACCTTCCCTTGCCACATCCAAGGAGGTAACACATCTCAGTCTTGCATGACAACGTATCACCACATTCTCAATTGCTAGGCATTATGCTTTTTTATTTTAATGTGTGCTTTGTGGTGTGCACCACTGATTGCCATGGTAACAATCCATATCAGTAATACCTTCTTGGTATCCGTGGTAAATCAAAATGAACCACATTTTTTTTACAAGTAAACAATATACCTTAACTCTCCTGTGACCCTGCCAGTTACCTTTTCTTAATAGGGTTATATATAACCATGTAACCTGCGACCCACTACATAGATAGCTTCACCACTAACACTCTTTCCTGTAGTTTTCTAACAATTATATGTATAAAGGTTTTAATGAATCAGAGACAACTCCCAACAACCATAAACAGATCCAGAGATGACCACAGGTACTTAGTATTAAGTTGACATAGACAGAATAAGGGAAGGTGGATTAATACATGTCTCCAGAAGCAATGTCTGCAACTATAAATTACTGTCTCTATTTATTAAGTGTAAGTCACCACCTTTGTTCCCAAACAAAAGTCACTCATTTTGTTAATCCTTAAGAGCAACAATGTATGTGACTAAAACTAAGTAACAATTACAGAGTATGCCCAACCTGCAGATGCTGTTCCTTGACAGGAGGCATCTACCCATGTCCCTTTGCATACGTTCCTGCTTCTAGTAGCAGCTCCAATGTCGGCCCTTTATACCTCTTAAATAACTAATGGACAAAGGCACAAAATAGGGACCCAATAAAGTATTGCTCTTACAAACTAAGAAAATTAATCGAATAACAGATTCTGCATCAGGGTGAATTTTTGCAGGTATGAGTCTGAAACTCAAATATCTGTCATTATTTTCTGACTTCAAACCTCAGTGATTTGCCAGAAACTACAATGTTTATGAAAAACAGACCAAAATATGTGGCAAAATCTAGACATTCTGTGAAAATCTGTACAGTTGAGAGGTATGCTGCCATTATCTTGTACTGCCAGTCTGAAGCTCATTTAAACTTTTGGAATGATACCCACAGCCTGTCAAGCATTTAGTCTTATGTAATACTCCTATATCTATATGTATAGGTTCATAGTTCCATAGGTAGGTACTAGGCTATTGGGCCTATGGCCTATACAAGCCCAGCCAAAAAAGGTACCCTGGCTTTTGCCACCCAAGAAAATGATTTTCCTGTGCCACTGTCAAGCAGAGCCACAGAAGTGATCCCCGTGATGAATTTCCTATTTCCCATCCAATCATCAAAATTTTTCTTGAAGAGTACTAATGAGGAGCTTTGTTTGATATAGATAGGTAGTTTATTCCAGAGTATGAGAAGTCTCTGGGACAGGAATCTATCCCTCCGGCATGTTCTGTTTATTGTGGTGACAAGGTTTAGGTTCCTAGTTCATGTAGCTCAGAGGGATTGGGACTTCTTTAAGTGGAGCATGTCCAACAGCTCTGGGTTTGACATAGCTTTGTATGCTAGGCAGAGATCACCTCTGAGTAGGCAATATTAGACGGAGTAAAGCTGGAGTTTTTTTAGATGGTCTGTGTAGAGCATCTGTTTGAGGCCAGTAATCCTCTTTGTGAGGTATTTCAGTGGCCTCTCCAGTTGTTGTAGATGTCTTGTGAGGTACATACCAATAGGGGTGTTGTACTCTATAATGGGTCTAATGAGTGATGAGTAGAGGGGAACAATGACCTTTTTTTTTCTGGATGAGATACCTTTTGTGATGAGGTGTGCCACATAGAAGGATTTCCTGACTACTGTGGAGATGTGATTATCAAAGGCGAGATTACTGTCCACCTGTGTCCCAAGGTCTCTTATCACACTTTTGGTGTTAAGTATACTACCGCCTATGTTGTAGTTCATGGGTACACAGTTTTTGCTAAAGGGGATGACAATACACTTTTTGGCATTGAGCTTGAGGCCATGGCTTTGACACCAGGCATCTGTCTCAGTGAGGCCCTTTTGTAGGATGTCCACATCGTTAGGAGTTTCGATTATGGCTCCTAGTTTGCAGTCATCTGCGAACTTCATTAGCCAAAGACCTTCTGTGTTAGCCTGTACTTCAGAGAAGTAGATACCAAACAGGAGAGGACCCAGGACTGAACCCACTGGTACTCCACTTGACACTGGTCTGAAGTCAGATTTGGAGTCTGCTACTTTCACAGTGTGGGTTCTGTCAGTGAGCCAGTTGGCAACCCATCTTGTGACACAGGGATTTATACCTAGTTTAGTGAGTTTATCTATAATTCCAGAGTGGGGGATGGTGTCAAAAGCCTTGGCAACATCTAGAAAGGCTGTGTGAACCACCTTACCCTCGCCTATGGCTTTGGTGACTGCTTCAAAGAAGTGTATCAGGTTTAGGAGACATGATCTGCCTTTTACAAACCTGAACCAGGTGGGGTCTAGAGTTTGGAGATTACCAATGTCTTTATTTATAAGTTCCATGATGATACGTTCCATGGCCTTGCATACCAGGCTCATCAGGCTAATGGGGTGGTAGTTCCTGGGGTCCGTGGTGGCTCCCCCCTTGTGGAGTGGGATAATCGTCGCTGTGCACCATTCAGCGGGCACAAATATTAAAGCTGACTTAAGAAGCACTATTTTGGAATGCTTTGACAGTAGTCATAAAAGTTATAACAAAAAATTGGCATAAGCCTGCTTCTACTTCTTTTGTTGATATATTTTTTAATATCATTAGTCAACTGTGATAATGCAGATGACAGAATGACCCTAGAAGTGGTTTATAGACTAGACAGAGAACTATACACAGCAAGCATGCTAAATAGCCCATATTTATCAAAAACATTAACTCTTTGAAGAAGCGCTACCAGTTCTTTGAGTAATACTGCAGTTATGCACCTTTGTGTGCAGTCCTTGCAGTGAATCACATGCTGTCCAGGTCAAGAGTGTGTTCTAACTATTTATTAGTAAAACAACAAGTTAAGCGCTTTTGTCCCCTCAAGGACTTCATCAGAACCTGATGCCATATAAAATCACATGACTTATGTGCAACTTAAAACATACATCACCCAATCACATTACATCCTCATGTCAGTTCCTTAACACATGAGTGTCCATCATATGTTACCATCAGTGGAAAACAAAGTCATTGAAACAAAAAAAAATATGATAGAAGCATAGTAAAAACCTAATAAAAACCAAAGACTTCCTACAATATTTGCAACAAGGCATGCATAAATATACCCACATTTCAATATGTGCCTATTGTACAAAAATTCTGTTTAAAATTCTATTTAAAATGCATATACTCTATTAAAATAAGCAAAATTAGTAAAAAAACATTACAGCTTGTCAACTCTCATTTTAAGTACATTTTGAAATGTGGGTTTTGATGTTGTCCTTGAGGGGATGAAAGAGCTTAACTTGTTGTTTTACTAATAAATAGTTGGAACACACTCTTGACCTGGACAGCGTGTGGTTCTTCATGGTTATTAATACTAAAGTCACCAATTAGAAATTAAAAATATAAAAAGATTTCAGAGGTGTACTCATACTAATTTAGAGACACTACTACTGATAAATGTTATACCGAGAGGTTGGTCTGAGCAAAAAGTCACAAGTAAAGAAAGGATTTCAGTCTTAGTTTTTTTCTTTCAAAAAATAAGTTACATTCAGGGTTTAATGCTCATAGCTGACAAAATAATAGTTCCCAAACAAATGAGAAAACAAATCGTTGACCTGGATTTAACAGAGAGGATGCACAAATCACTTCTGAGAATAATAAAGTGCAAAGAAAGAACAAGATGTAATTTTTGGTCTGGAATGTCAACACAGATAGAAGTAATACAAAGCTAAGCAATTTTCTGTGCATAACCTCACCGCAGTCCAAAGGAACAGATGTTATCATGCCCATTTGTAAGCATCCCACGGATTTAAGTAGCTACCAATTTATCTTAATTCAAAGAAGCCATGAATCTCATATGTGTGAATTATTATTCTTAGTTCTTGGAAATAATCAAACTGACACAAACAAGTACAACTGTGATTAATACATTGCAGTTTATATTCCTGAGATAGGAATATCAGATATAGTCTTATCTGACAGTGGCCCACAAAACTAAATAATTCTAGAATTCAGAAAATGTGTACCTGAATAGGAATTCAGACATATAACAACGAGTCCTAACTATCATTAGTCCAATCGACAAGTGGAAACAACTTGAAGAAAGAAAAATGTCATGTGAAACAGCTGTAGCAAACATTAAAATGTTCATCTTGTTGTTTTGGAGTATAGGAACACTTCACTGTATTGATTATTTTTGCCTATATCTGAAACATTAATGGGCAGAAAGTCAAACAGTAACTTGCAACTTCATTGAGGCACCTGAAAAATTACAAAACACAAAATAAAGAAAATTCTGGAAACACATTAAGAATATAAAAAGCATGCTAAAATGTGCAACCTGAAGATAAAGTTGTTGGTAAAGCAACGGAACCAAAGACTTATGTAGTTCACTGGGAAATCGGTACGCTATGTAGAAAAAAATATCAGAGACTTGTACAAGACAATTACATCAAAGTCAAAGTTTCTGGAAGATGAGCAATCAGAACTGTCACAACCAGTTCTGTTGCATTAAACTATTGATTGCAAGAACTCTGATAGTCAGCAATTACAGAAAGACTCTTGATGTTGTGTCTCCAGCAGAAAGAACGGATACAAAATAAAGTACAGATGTCCAGTGCAAATAGTCCTGTTAATTGATGCAAACACAGCAGACTAAAAAAAAATAAAATCCCAATCCTAGAACCAAACATCTGAAAAGAAAAAACACCACTGGCAAACAAAATGTATTTAATTTAGCACCTTTGTAATATAATATCCACAGGGCTTCTTCAGCTGTTATACCAGGCTGTTGAAGCAACCAAAGAGGTAAGTAGACTGCTCTAGAGTTAAGAATGATTTTAAACACTGTAAAGTTCTTTTATTATAATGTCTCTGAATGTGACTCACCTCAGTCTGTCAAAGAGCACATTAGCTGAACTTGATTTTATGTGTGACATTTTCTTGAACTCCCATTTAAATGGATATTTGTATTGAATTGTGGGCACATGCAAAGACATCAGGATATAGATAGTTTACCTTACCCTCACTGCCCTCTGATATTTTAGTTAGTATAGTTAGAGCTGCAGAGTTTTGGAGTGAAAAAGGGAAAAAAAGGGAGCCTGCCATCTGCAAAAAAAAAAAAAAAAAAACAAAAAACCAAAAAAACAAAACTGTACTCGTACTTATTTCATTTCCTATTGCTACTTTGTTCAAATGTTCTGAGATTGCAGTTATGTATGTTTTTGTACTTTGGTGCTCTGTTAATCTTTTGTGCTGACAGAGTTGGTATATTTACAGATGCATTGTTTTTGTCATGTTTTGCTTTTTATAGCTTGGGTCTTAATTGCCTTATTTCAGTTGATAGGGTTGTAGCTACTGGTCCTATCATAGGTTCATAGGTTCATAGGTAGATACTAGGCTATCTGCCCTAGGGCATTTATAAGCCTAGCCAGAGTGTATTTGGCTTCCGCCTCCCTATTAGATTAGCCTACTGTGCCTCTTTAAAGTAGGTCACAGAAGGTACCCTTTTAAGATTAGTTTACTGTGCCTCTGTCTAGCAGGGACACAGAAAAGATCCCAGGGGTGAATTTGCAATCACCCATCCATGTGTCCAGATATCTCTTGAAGAGGGTCAGCGAGGGTCTATGTCTAATATGAATTGGAATTCTATTCCAGAGTGAGGGGAGCCTCTGGGAAATGAATCTGTCCCTCCAGCATGTCCTATTTATTTTTGTGCTGAGGTTTAGGTCCCTGGATCGTGTAGCTCTAAGGGACTTGGATTTTTTGAGGTGGAACATGTCCATTAATTCTGGGTTTGACATGGCTTTGTACGTCAGGCATAGATCGCCTCTGAGTAGGCGGTAAGCAACTGGGTAGAGCTGGAGTTTCTTTAGTCGAGCTGCATAGGACATCTGTTTGTAGCCCATGATCCTCTTGGTGAGGTACTTTTGGGGTCTTTCAAGTTGCTGCAGGTGTCGGGTAAGGTACATCCCAAAAGGGGCATTGTACTCAATTATGGGCCTGATGAGTGACGAGTAGAGGGGCACAATGACCTCTCTTGATCTAGATGCGAACCCTTTCGTGATAAGGTGGGCTATATAGAAGGTCTTTCTAACCACTTTGGCAACATGATTATCAAAGGAGAGATTACTATCTACGTTTGTCCCCAAATCTCTAATTACTTCTTCCGTACTTAATTGATTACCACCTATGTGGTAATTTGTGGGCACCTTGTTTTTCCCAAAGGGGATGACCATGCACTTTTTAGCATTTAGCTTGAGGCCGTGGCTCTGGCACCAAGCATCCATCTCTGTGAGACCCTTTTGGAGGATGCTTGTGTCAGCTGGAGATTCGATTATGGCCCCCAGTTTGCAGTCATCTGTGAACTTTGTCAGCCATAATCCCCCCGTGTTAGCCTGAACCTCAGAGAAGTATATACCGAACAAGAGAGGTCCCAGAACTGAGCCCTGTGGGATGCCACTTGTAACTGGTTTGGATTCGGACATGGCACCTGCGATTCTGACCATGTGGGTTCTATCTCTGAGCCAGTTTGCAACCCATCTTGTGATACAGGGGTTGATATTTAAGCTGGTAAGCTTATTTATGATGCCCGAGTGGGGTATTGTGTCAAAGTCTTTTGCGAGGTCCAGGTAGGCTGTGTGGACTACCTTGCCCTCATCTATGGCTTTGGTAACTGTTTCAAAGAAATCAATTAGGTTTAAGAGGCAAGATCTGCCCTTAACAAAGCCGAATTGGGTAGGGTCCAGTGTCTGGAGGTTCCCAATGTCTTTGTTTATGAGTTCCATGATAATACGCTCCATAGCTTTACAGACCAGACTAGTCAGGCTTATGGGGCGATAGTTTCTGGGGTCCGTTGTGGCACCACCTTTGTGGAGTGGGACCACTGTAGCTGTACGCCATTCTTTGGGTACATATCCTGTAGTAAGGCTAAGTTTGAACAGTGACTTAATGTGAGGGTTCAGTTCTTCTTGGAGCTCGTGTAAGACACAGCCTGGGACACCGTCTGGTCCCATAGATACTGTGTTTTTTGCTTTGGAGAGGGCAGCTTTCACCTGTGCATCTGTAATGTCAGGGAGGTTACATTCAGTTGGGATAGGCATTTGCTCCTTTGGGGGGGGAAGGGGGGGAGAAGTTTGTGCTGCATCTGTCTGCCAGGATGTTGGCTATGTCTGTAAGTTCTGTATATTTTGTACCGTCATGCAACAATTCAGAGTATATCTGGGAGTTTCTGCCCATGTTCCTGACATAATTAAAGAAGGCCTTGTGATTATCTTTAGTGTCTAGGGCAATTTTTCTTTCGAAACTGGCCTTTGATGATTTTATGAGAGAACGAAGTTTCTTGCTAATACTGATCAGAGATGCCTTCCCTTTTTGGGATTTTGCTCTGTCATGTAGTAGCTTCCTCCTTCGGTTGTATAGCTTATTTATGGCCGGAGTCCACCAGACCGGTCTCCTGTTTTTGGAGGAGTGAGTCTTGGTTTTATTTGGGATAGCACGATCCATGCATTCCTGCAGGTGCTTATAGAATGCATTTGTAAAGGATTCTGCGGATTGGGCTGTATTATCCTCTGGCCCAGGGGCTTTGAAGGATTCCATCTCAGTCTTGAGAAGTGCAAAGTTGGCTTTTCAGAAATTCTTTACAGTGATTTCCTTGGCTGGGGGTGGGGACGGGATATGGATATCCAGGGAAATTTGTTTATGGTCTGATCTTACCAATGAGGGGTTTACATCTGGTGTGGAACATAGAGTCCCCATGTTGGTGATGACCAGGTCCAATATGTTGTTCCCTCTTGTGGGAGTGGTGACCAGTTGTTCCATTGCATTAGAGTTTATAAATTCAGGGAACCGTTGGGCGAGGGTGTTTGGGCTTGAGTAGTTTTCCCAGTCAATGTTTGGGTAGGTGAAGTCACCCAATAACATAGTGTTTGGAGAGACCTTCATATTCTCCAGTGTTCTCAGGAATGCCAAGTGGGGTTCCTGTATAGGGAGGGTGTTCTGTAGCAGGCTACAAACTGAAAGGCAGTTTTGCCTGCTGTTAGTTGCACATGGATGGTTTCCAATGCTTCGTGCAGTGCCACCAGCCTGGAGGTGTAGGTATCTTTGATGAATATAGATACTCCCCCTCCTTTTGTGCTTCGGTCCGAGTTTTGGGGCCGAAACGCATGGTATGAGTTATAACATGGCAGTGCTGGGGTGCTCTCAGGAGCCTTGAACCAGGTTTCTGTTACTGCACAGACATCGATTTTCTCCATGCTGAGGAGAGCCTGGAGTGCATGCATCTTGAGGTTTAGACTTCTGGCATTGAGTAGCATTACCTTTAGTTTTTTTATCCTTGGATTGTCTATGGAGGTGGGTTTGTCCTTTGAGCCTTGCCTAAAAAAGGCACTATGGGGGTGGCAAGAACCTTGGCCAGTATACGAAAGCCTAAGGGTGACAGGTGCAAGCCGTCCCTAGTGAAGCAACGTGGCTTGTTGAGCATGTCATCTCAGGCTGACAGACACTGGATCCCCTTTGAATGACACCAATACTTTAGCCAATTGTTGAAACTGATCACTTTGTCTTTATACTGTGGCATCATTCTTGGTGAGGGCAATATGCTACTCAAGGTAAGGGTCATACCAGCCTGGGCTACATAGTCAGGGAGCTCCTCTATGTCTTTTTTCATGTAGTCCAGGGAGGTACGTCTCAGGTCATTCACACCAGCATGGACAATAACGGAGTCATACTTGTACTTGCTTTGGAGTGACCTGAGTGCTTGCATTATGTGGTGGATTCTGGCACCTGACAGGCAGCTTACAGTGACCTTCTCCTTGTTCAGTCTGGTGAGCGGGACTTCAGTGTGCCGGACAATAGAGTCCCCTATAACAATTGTATTTGGTGTGTAGTTTGGCCTCAAGGGCTGTGACTGTGAGGCACACTGATTTTGTGAGATATGTGATTCGTGGGTATTGTTGAGGGGTGGCTGTTGCTTGGATATCTGCTTAGGAAGTCTTTGCTGTTTAGGCAGATTTTTATTTAGAGCCTCCGAGTATGTTTTTGTGTGTTTATGTGTTGGGTATGCAGATGCAATAGGTCTGTGTGAGACTGGATTTGTGGTGCGGGTGGTTACCTTTTCCTCCTGACTGACTGTGCCAGTCTTGGGTTGAGAGAACTCTGCCTCCAGTTTGGCTGTGTAACTGCATCTCTCACATGTATTAGAGTTTGTTGGAAGGAGGAGAGGGTTGTCTGTGTACATAAGGCAATTGTAACATTGCCTCAAAATATCCAGATTCACCAGCTGGACTGGAGAGTAACCTTGAAACTGACCCTTGGACATACTAGATTAGTATAGGGAACTGTTTTTTACTGATCAGATTAGGGGAAGGGAGCTGATTTTTCACTTGATCAGGAAGGA